>NC_141394.1:56691681-56746681 GCF_034619465.1 Leptosomus discolor | reverse complement strand
TTCCGTTTTGCACCTATTTTTTCTTCCTGCGGAGGAAGGCGGGGGGTGTGTGGGAGGGAGAGATACAAACCCAAACCACACTTAAAATCTGCGGTCGAGACGGAGGGGCTTCGGGAAACCTGTTTCCAAACACGACTTGACACGCGCGAAATTCTCCGGAGCTGCCGAAGGACGATCGCATTTGGGTCCGGCGGTTTTTTCCGCCGGCCCCGGGAGCGGCGACTCCCTCTTGCCGCGGGCTGCTCCGCACCCGCGCAGGCTCCGCGCTGCTGCCGCCGCCCGCGGAGAGAGAGGCAGGGGAGCGCCAAGGCTCTTCGCGGAGTTTTTCTGCCGATGATGTAATTTTCATTTCGTTAGCCGTATTTCATTAAGTCTCTCCTCTCGGTGGGCAGCGTAGGAAATGCTGAGCGGGGTTGCACTGCTGTATAAACAAACAGTGAATATTTTATATGATTTAAATGTGTACATAATTAGTTTTATTACATTCATTACGCCCTTTATGTGCTCTGTAACAAGTCGGCAATTAAAGTAACAAACTCATAAAGTCTTTATAGGGGCATTTAAGCTCGCACAGTATTTGCCAAGCTAAGTAGCTTAATTCAAGGCTGGTGGTTGAGCACGAGGAATCTACAGGCTCCTGTGCTTCGCGCTGGTTTATTATACATCAAAAATGCTCTGAAGCATTACTTAATTACGCCAATGACTGAGGTTTTATTTTGGGGGGCATGTCACTATGAGTTACCCGGGGGTAATAAAACAAGCCAGAAGATTCTTGAGCCGCTGAGGAGTCGGGTGATAGTTTTATGGAGGGATCTGATAGTTTTATTGCGGTTGCATGTTGTACAATGTGTATTTGATAAAGAACGGCCTTTGGTGGCCCGTGGACACTTTTTGTGCACCAGCGAAATGAAAATAAATGTGAACATGGTTTTAGTGCGAGGGTGGAAACAAATTGCAAGCTTTAAATGGTTCTCCCTTTATGGTCACCAGACAAGAGGAGAAAAGGGCTGCAAACATCTGTCTTCCGTCCCCCAAATCTAAAGGGCACCAAAGAATGATGTGAATCTAAGTGTTACTACAGCGGGGATTTGTCTTTATTTACCCGCGCTCTCATGAATATGAATACGCGTTAGGGGCAGTGAGATGCCTCGGCCCCTCTCAAACAACACAGGACATTTAAAAAAAAAAAAAAATCCGAGTGCGTTTCCTCCGGGGGGCACCTTTTGTGCCGCGTGTCTTTCCCCGCAGCGGCACCGCGCTGCCGCCCGCACCCAGGCAAGCGGGGCCGCACTCGGGGCTGCGCGGCCGCTCGGTCCGGCGCCGGTAGCGGCGGTGCCCACCCCCGGCACCTGCCCCCGGGCCTCTCCCCCCGCCGGGTGCCCTGCTCTCCCCGCTGTGGCCGGCTCCGCACTGCCCGCTGGGGTTAGATTTGCTCCCCCCCACCCCCCCCACCACCCCCCCGCCTCGGGTGGGGGGTTCGCCCGCTCCCCGGCTCCCCCTCGGCGGGGTTTGGGCTCCAGTTGTTCTTTCTACACGCGAGCGGCTCTGCCGAAAAAGTTGTAGCAAATGGGTAATTTGATTATTCCCACTATAGGCCAACTGCCTCAGCGGCCTTCCCCCACGCGTCTGGCTGGGGGCAGAGAAACCATCTCCAAGGAATAATCAAATCAAGGCGAAGTGTGGAAAAACCCCTTCTGATTTCCAGGCGACACAAATAGAATTAGAGCCTCCCGGTTGCTTCCCCCCTCTTTTTTTTTTTTTTTTTTTTCCCTCCACTTCCAGAAGAGCCCTTTTGTCTTGGTCGCAAACTCTGGCTCAGCCGGGCAGCGCAGGGTGCGGAGGATGCGCGGCAGCGGGCTGAGCGGCGGGGCCGGGTGCCAGAGAAAAACACGCCGGGAGTGTAAAAGCCACTTTTCTTTCCTCTCCTTCGGCCCTGCGAGGGGCCCGGTCCGCTCCCCCCGGGCTGCCGGAGGAATGCTCGGAGGCTGCGAGGCACGAGAGGGAACAGCACGTCTTTGTGCGGCCGCCGCCGGCCGTGGGAAAGCGCCTCCCGGGCCCCGCCGGCCCCGCTCCGACCGCCCCGCCGTTCCGCCGGCTACCCGCCGTCCTGCCCGCCCGCATCAAAGATTAAATACCGGCCAGGGTTTCCTTTCGCATTGCTTTATTCGGAGGGGGCCGCCAGAGCCGGCCCTACGCGGTGCGGGGCCCAAGCAAGGTGGGGTGCGCAGCTCAGCGCGGCCGCGGAGCCGCAGCGGTGCGAAGCCCGTGGGACCAGAGGGGCCGGTGACACGTGTTGGATGTCCCCCGGCCAAAGCGTGGGTGTGCGGGGACACGTCCCTGCTCCTGCCGCATCCCGGGGCTACCTGCCACCGTGGGAGGGGGGAAACCATCCCCTTTGGGGCGTCGCTTCTGCTGCCCCGCTCCAGGTGGCTGCGCAGGCAGGGCTCCGCGGCCCTGCGCGGAAACGAGCCGGGTCCGGCGCTGCCTGCTCCGCGGTCCGCCGGCCGAGAGGGCCCTGCGCGCAGCGGGGCGGCTTCCTTCCCTCTCCGCGCCTCTCCGCGCTAGCTCGGGATGCCAGGCGGCCGGATGCGCTCTTGGCTGTTGTGAGGGGGGGATTGGTGGTGGTGGTAGTAGTAGTAATAATAATAATAATAATAATAATAATAATAATAATAATAATAATAATAATAACAACGACAACGACGACGATGTCCCTGTTTCACTCTGTCTGCGGGCGCGGAGCGGCCGTGGCGTTCAGGCTGCCGCCAGCAGAGGGATCTGCTCTTTGCTTTTTCCCCCGCCGGCTGCTGCTGCTTTGGCGGCGGCAACATCTGCTGGGCTGGAGGAGACGGGGCGATTGAGCAGACGCACAGATGTAAAAGTGACATCTGCTTGTGACAAAGGAGCGGGAATTAGATTAGGCGGGGAGGCCTTTCTGCGATTAAAAAAAAAAAAAAAAACCTAGCTGTAGTCTGTGTAAGCAGGGGAAGAGGATGTGAAAGGCAGAAATGCTCTTTGGGCAGCTGCTAGGACAGCCGGGGCAGCACAAGGGTCCTGGGAGCTGAAATAACCCTAAGAGAAGGTTTTGCTTTTCCCTTCAGAAGCAGAGATGTGGCCGGGTCAAAGCTTTCCGTCATCACAAGTAAAGGACAGCAGGCAGCAGGGCGCCGCTGCGACTTGGACATCGGCAGAGATGCTTTCCTGCAGCTCCTAACCATGCTCCTGGCATCGCCTAGCCAAAGAGGCCCAGATCTGGACACATCTTTTCTTTGTTCCCTGGTGGAATAAATATAGAGAGGGTCATAAATCCAAAAGTTAGGAGGCCCAGCTGTTGCTTGCCTTATGAACTGTCTTATTTTGGTCCCATTAATTAAAAAAAAAAATTTAAAAAAAAAAAAGCCAAACATCAAAGGCCACAGGTTTAAGTTGGGCATGTTCAGTAAAACACCCAGCAGAGTCTTTACCTGTACTGACCTACACTGCTTAGCAAGAAAAAAAGCACCACACACATTTCAAATTGTATAGTCTTTACCTTCTGTTTTGTAAGCAATGCTTTTCCAAGTTGTATAAATATGGATATTGAATATAATTGAATATGATGCCCTTTTTTTTAAACCCTAGCAGTTTTATATCTAGGGATACTTGATGCCCTTCGCAGAGCAGCACACGGAAGAAATAGCAGGACTGAATTATGTTTTAAATTGTAGAAAAAATGTACTGTATTGCAGAAATAGCAAGTTACAGAGTGTAATGTGCTGTGCACTGGGGCAGGTTTACTGATGCCTCTTATAGGGTCTTGCCTCTAAGCTTGATGAAGTTGGTCAAAACCTACTGAAGCTTTTAAAGACTATAATTTCAGCAGAGTGTAGATGAGGCCCTTAGTATTGAATAGCCTGCGGGACGGCAGCTTGCCTGTGCAAGCTGATCCTTAACCTAGTTACAAAGGTATGGAGTGTGAGTGTGACGCCTTTGTCAGTAATTGGGCTGAGGAACGAGAAGATTGGATCACAGAAATGGAGAGGCCCCTCATAAAATGCACAAAGTAGGAGTAGGGGAGAGAGAGTGCAGCGAAAAGAGCTTAAAGGAGAGTTAAGGAAATCCTACTGATAGAAAAAAAATGTACTTTATGTGCTTATTATGGCCAAAAAGTGCCAATCCATCTATCTCCTTGCAAGTACAGATGTACAGCAAAACATATTGATAACTCACACATAAGGATCTATGTCATATACAATTGCAGATACATATTTGTGTTTAATGAAAAGCATACTTACAAGTTCAAAAAAAATCGGGGTTTGGTATTTGCTGTTATTGGGTATTTTGGTATTTGCATCATAAGGTGATGGTCTGGATACAAACTCCAGCTCTCTGATGGCCTTGAAAATGCTGGTAGCAGAGGAGATTTGCCAAGGGAAGGTTCCTTCTGTTTGTGCCGTGCTTCTTCTGTTCTTTCTCTAAGCAATCGTCACTGGCCACTGTCAGACCTATGGCCTGACCCAATTATGGCAATTTTATATTTCTATGCGTGTTTGTGTCAATGAATCCACTGAGGTTGAATGAGACAGTAAGAAAGTTAGAAAGGTATGTTCTTCCCACAGCGAAGGATAACGATGTCTAAGTCAAGAGGTCACAGGAAAGTCAAAAAGGCCTTTTTTCTCAGAATAAGTAGCCAGTGACAGGGAGACAGGGTTTGACAATCCTGAATTCCTGCCTGTAAGGATGCACTGTGCCTTCAGGCAAGGTACTTCCAGCTTCCGCACAAGGGAATGGGCTAGCAGAAGGAAATAGTGATAAGTTGTTTAGTCAAAGCTCTCCATGTTGGCTCTGCTGAGGTATACAGCAGCTCCCACATAGAACTGTAACATGTCCTGTTAGGCTGTCAGGAGCAGCAGGTCAGAGCAATGCTGCATGCCTTAGAGACTAGTGGTAATTTCTCTGAAATTACGAGCAAGAACACCTAGTCAAATGGGCTGGGACCTTTTCCTTAGTGATTCAAATACAAAGAGTTTGCTCAGGTTAAAAGTCAGAGCTCCATCACTGCTACCAGTCCCTGGGTATGTTACCAGCTGTCATTACTGGGACCACAGCTAGATCACTGCTCTTGGCTGGGGTATCATCACTGCAGATCCCACCCTGGTTTCACTGCTCTGTGGCTCCTCTGCTTCTTTGGAATGTATCAGCTATACTATTGCTAAAAGGCAACTTATCAAAGCTTGCCTGCGTTCGCTCCGCTTTTTTTCAAGTAGCACTCCAGTTTGCAAATTATTCCCGACGGATGGTCCCAGGCCCCTATGCAAAAGCAACATAATACTGGCAGCTGGTCATTTTTAGCATCCCAGTAAAAATTATTCAAATCAATCAATCAATTAATCAATCAATGAAATTACTACTAGTCAGCCCCAAGTGCTAACCAGGAAAGTACACCAACGCTTTCCTGCTAATCAATGGTCTTTTCATTTTATTGCAGTCAAAATGAGTTCACCGGGCTCCTTCATTGAAATGTTAAGTTACATAAGGTCCATCTTTTGCTAAGAAAGTGCAAGAAGGGCACTGATGGGGCATTCAGACTTCAATGACCCAACCCAAACTCCCTCTATTAGAATTTCAGAAAAGGGAGTGAAAATACCTCGCAAGTGTCGGCTGAAGAGGGAAGGCAGTAGAGAAGTTTCCATTTGTTGGAGACAACAGGAGGCAGAGCTGAACTTCTATGAGAAGCAAATGCAAGATGTAAACTACATCTTTTTTATGCTGACCACATAACTTCCTTAAGCTGATTATGCTTGATGTGAAGGGACCTTAAATTAAGGGTAAATTATCTGTTTACATTCATAGAGAATATGAATGGTTAATAGCTTCAGATGAGAACAAGACTGCAGTTTTTACTAAAACATTTTATGTAATCCCTGCTTGAATCTCTCTTGGAAAATGTGGGTTTATGTGTGTACTCTGGGACCTTGTGCTGTGCCATTAACTAAAATAATTGCCTATATCCAGACAGGCGCTGAAAGGATTGGCACTGGGTCAGATCTTAAAAGTTTATTTGCAATCTATAAGAAGATTCTTTCTAATGTATTTATAGGCATTGTTCTAGTTAATAGTAATGTAAATAGCACAATAATTGAGTTTTCAGATTCTGTAATTGTATACTGAAATACGCTGATATCGTCAAAAGTAAAGAAAGTGATGTGTGAAAGTAAATAAATGGTTGGACATCCACTAATATGCATCACATTTATACATAGTCTATCCAGAGAACCAAACAGGAGATGATAGGAATCTAACAAACTCACAATGTAATTCAGATTACTTTGGATCAGTCATTAGAGTTTGACCCCTGCTGAGCAGACTCTGGAGTCTCAATGAAGTTTTTACCTAGTAACTGTGTTGAGGCTCTGTGTGTGTGTGTGTGTGTGAGATGCTGTTCCTGTGTAATGTAAACTCATCGCATTTACTTTTGCTTTTATTACCTCAAATATTGCAGGTTTGTTTTAGAAGGCCACTGGGGCTGGAAGGAAGTTTTAAAGCCCTATGAGCCTAAAGTTCTCAGGGGTTTATTTTCCTGCGATGTGGACTCCATCCAAAAGCATACAGGAAAATGGTGACTGGAATTGGAGATGAGTGTTGTGACCATATTGACCTGTCCCTCCTCCTCCCTTACTTCAACTGCTTGGTAGCCTTCAGCATGAATTATAACTTCATGTGGCAGATAAGGGCCACAACTCTCTCATACATAACAAAAAGTGGAAGAGCCTCTGGCAGTAACCCTGTGATCCAGAAGCAGTGATGGCTCTAGCTGGATTTTGAGGTTGTGAAGCATTTTCAGGTCTTGGCAGGTGATGAGAAAAAAGCATATCCCACCTGAGGCAAGTGACAATCTCTGTCTGGTCCTTGGGTCCCTTGGCTTCTGTGAGGAAACTGGGATGGCTAATGTGGGGATGAATCTGTGATGAATCCACTTTTGGCTAGTCTTTGCTCAGGCCCCATAGATAGTCAGGTGAGATAAGAGCAATTGCATTCTATGTGCTGATTTCAGTGATGCCGAAGTGACTATCATCAGCACATAGCACTCTTCCCAGATATGCTGCACTCTTCCCCTCATGCTGGTGAGATCCAATTCTGCTTCCGTTAAATCAATGGAGATGTTGCTATGTTCTTTAGCAGAAACTGTGTTGTCTCTGTGGGTACATGTGTGTGTACAGATGGGGAAGGAGTTGTCCGCCTGGGTGTCAGCAGCAAAGATGTGGAATCATCCCTGGACACTGGGTAGGTTTCAAGTTGGTAACCACCTGGAAAAAGTCAAAATAATGGCGTCGGCTGAAGTTCTTGGGTAATGTTGAAAACAGTGGTTTAGTAGGAAGAAGTACATCAGCAGTGTTGAGAAGATTAAAGGTTACTTGAGTATCATCCTGTATGCCTATCTAGTGGTAGAGAAGAAATGGGGATGTGGAAACTATATGATTTTGACATCTGTATTCAAAGATCATCAAAGCAAGAACCGTTTCACAATAAACTATATTATTTACATAATTCAGAGAGTCTCAGTAGAAGACTGTTATTCTAGCAGTCTTTATGTCAGGTTCTGAACAACCACGTTGAGTATAGCAATGAGGTTTTGAGGGACTCTTGCTTCTAAATGGCATAATCACTTTTGCGACCCATGCTTTGTGCTTAGGATGCTCAATATGGCTCCAGACAACAAGCAGTATCAGAAAGACATCGCTATATCAAAGAGATAAAAGGAAGACATTTGGGAAAGCAGTAAGACTAAAAATCTAAGTCTACCAGCAAAATCTAAATTCAAGTTTCAGGACAGGGTGGTCTACATTTTTGCCAACAGCTTTTCATACAGAACAACTGAATCCAGTTTCACTACCGAAAATAGTTGGATATTGGTATGTATGTATTTCACTCAGAAAATCCCACACGTCAACAGATCCCAGAAAAGTCATATTAGTATTGATGTGAAATCAAATGGTCATGCTTGGATCAATACCTTATAATAGTATTACGATGTTTTGGGAATATGAAATGCAAATTAGCAGTGATTGAAATAGCATTTTCATCTTATATTTTAAATAATGTATATTCTGCATTTTGCACATCATTACATCATATGCACACACCCCCCCACATACCTACAAAGGCATATATAGTATATCATGACCGATGATTTGTGTCATTGGGCAGCTGTGATTTGCCTGTAAGACTGTGAAAATTGTAGAGAAAATGATGAGGCCAAGAGGAATTTGCCTGAAGAAAGCCTTGTTAACTGCTGAATGAAGGTCTTTGTATTTGACCCAATGGGAAATTTTGGCAAGATAAAGCAATTATAATCCTGGGATGAGCAAAATTTTTTGTTCCTCCTCATTTTACGTAATATGCAGCCGTGATGTTACATTGGGATACAAAATGTATTTCTCAGGATTACTTCTCTATTTCTGCCAGCCCCCAAAAAATCATTTCATCATAATGCCAAAGTAGTCTTTTAAATCTTAATTATTTCTAATTTTGATGCTTTCCTTCATATTTAAGATCGCTATTGAATACAGAATTTTGGGGCAACGTGTTATAAAGTATTTTGACTTAGAGATATCCTTTGGTCTTAATGATTACAGAATATTTTTCCATCAAGATAACTGTTTCAATTTGAATGAGATAATACTTGTATAACTTGTATTACTCAGTGTGCTGAACTTCTGCACTGGGGATGTTTATACTGGGCACGAAGCTATCTTGTGTTGCTTCTACACAGTGAGCCCGGTGACAAATAAGAAGTATCTTCCACTATGACATAGCTCGTCTTTTTCAGTGCTCCAGCAGGATGACAGAAGAAGGTACAAGAAGACCCCTAGCTGGCGTTCGGAGCCAAGGTGCTCAACAGTAAGAATACACCCCTTTTAGCTGACGAGAACTACGCTGTTGGTGAAATGGGGAAAGAGATGCAAAAATCATTCTGGAGAAAAAATTAAGGCAGAAGGAACGTGTGCAGGAGAGAGCTGTGTGCTCGAACATCTTCTGAAAGCATGTATGCAGAAAGAAAGAAACAAGGAGGCAGCAGAGGATGGAAAAAAGAACAAGTTGCTAAAGGGATGAAAACCAATGGAAGAAGTTGTGATAACTGATGAAGCCACCCCGCATTCAAAATTGGTCTGTGGAGGAATCGTTTGTGGAAAAACAAATTCTCTCTCATATGAGACCTTAAAATGAAAATGCTTCCTTCTCCCTGTAGATACTGAAGCTGGGATATTTGCTATAGGAATGGGATGTTGTGCTGAAGTTCCGGTGAGGATGCCCATACTTCTCACGGCATAAACTGAACTGATTTCTCCTTTCTCGCTATAGAAATAGCGATGATAAATGCATTTCAGGTATACATGTGATATCTGTCTCAGTTGCATAGTTAAGGCATATTCCTGCATTGACAGAGCATCATCTGCATCTTCTAGAGATCTCCAGCATCTCTCTGGACTGTTGCTTACACTTGCAGTATTTCCTTCCTCCCTATTCTTTGAGGGCTGTCAGAGAGGAATCAGACCCTCATACAAAAATTTATTTAATCCAAACCCACCTTTCCAAGGCACCATCAGCAAAAGCGTTGTCATTCTCTGCCATTCGCCTGATTACTGTAGTGTGTTGTACCTGGCCATTGTATAGACGACAAATATTCTTTTTCTTACTTTTCATACTTCTACTTAACTGTGTACTACCGGGCACAATTGAAAATTTAGTTTGAAAGTATATAGCTACATGTAAAAGGTTCTGTTAAAGATACTCCATAAGAATAAATTGTGCTGTATTGTGTTTACATCTTACCAGCTGCTTCTGACTTGATGTTATAATAATGGAACTTTTATAATGCAAATAACTACACGTAAGGGCCACAGAAAATCAATAGCTAGATATTTTATCATCCTGTTTAAAGTGAACCAAAATATTTAAGAAAGGATATGTACCTTTGCCCAGGAGCTACTTTTTAAAGCAGAATAAAAATTATTTGATTTGTTTGCATGCAAGTCAAGTGACTTGGTTATCTGTTTGGAGTTAACCACATGAAACAATTTGCTTTCCAAAACTGAGACCTTTTTTCCTAGCCTTAAAATAAACCCTGTTTCAAGCTATTTTTTTCTAGTAACTAGGCTGAAATTTGGGCTGAAAATGTATATTGCCAGTTTCAAACAAAAACAAATTTGCATATGTCAATCTAATAAATAGACAAATACCACCAAGCTCGGACCAGATCTTAGGCTTTAACAAACCTGTACATTTCTGAATGGAGAAGCAAAGATCTTCAGAATATTGTTAAGTATGATGCTTCTGGAGAAGGGCTGTGGTTTCTTGGATGCATCAATGTATTCTTAGGTAGGAAAGCACACAAAATTAATTGTTTTAATTTAATTTGTGTTCCTTCAAGAATGACACAACCTATCTAAGCATCCCTTTACTTTTGTTGCCTTCCATCTAATAAGCTCTTGTGACTCGGAAATCTCAGTACTGGAAGTCACATTCCCTCAGACATGTGCTGCCCTGCTCCAGATAGGAGACAGGATTAGTTTTGAGACAGATCAAGAAGGAGCCGAAACTACACTTGTGTCAAAGTGGAACCATGTTGGTCTGGCTATTTCTGATCTGAACTGGGCAATCTGTGTCCCTAAGGGACAGCACGCTTTGTCCCCAGTTTTGCATATAGACTTCTATAGGAAATGTATGGATGGGGTCTCTAAAATGACATTCTTTTCTCTGGTGACATGATTTCCCTTTCTATTACATTGCTATAAACTGAACAAATGTAATGAATCCTCAAGGGTGATAACACAGACAAGATTTCACCATTGCTGACAACTGCTGGAAAGTTGTGACTCAATACTGCTTTGCCCATGAGCTATGAAATGGCTATTTCCATAATATATATTGCACTAACTGTTCCTCCTATAAGTTACTACAATGACAATGAATCTCTATAACCCAGGGATAGCCAGTAATGAAGAATAAATAGCTTTTTGATAGAGGGACAGGCTGGGGTTACTAACTGCAGCTTCAGTGGTTGGAACTGGGCATCATTGATAATACTGTCTAAATTTAATTACTTCATTTTGTGACACACAGTATCCCCCTTGTCTTAGCCTAATTGTTTTGACTGGTTATTGTGGGGAGAATAGTTTGTGCCTGGAAAGGAAAAGAAGGTGATTTTGAAGATATAAAAGAATGTGAATTACTTTTCTGTTATTTATAGCAGAATATAAATATAGCAGATCATATAGCATCTTTCTGTTATTTGAAGCATTCACGACATAATCACTGTATTCCCTGAGCTTACTTTCAAAGGAGATTGTCCAACAGTTGCACTAAATAATCTAATAGCTGAGCCAGAGAAGAAGTCTATTGTTATTTATGTTAGAAGATAAATATGATTGTGTGTACTTTTAAACCATGAACTCCATGTGAAGCCATGAGAGCAGAAAGCCTGGACTAGTTCATAAAAGCTACTTGACACCCAGCAGAGGAAACCGAACAGTGTGTTCTGTACCAACTATGGAAGAAAGTAATTCCGTCAAACAAGAAACAGAAAATAGTGTTATGAATCTATGTGAAGAATTAATTTATCTCAACTGACATATTTTCTTAAATATTTTTCATATTTTTATTCTACATTGGACCACTATGCCTTTTAGGTAAATAAATGTATTTTACTTCATTTTCTCTTTTACTAGACTGATTTTATTTTCGGAAAGAGATATGTCAAATTTATCTTATGTTAGTTTTAACACCAGGATTTATGTATAAGTGGTGTCTATTTCCATTATAAATTCTCCTTACTTACTGTTGTTGCCATCGTTGTTATCATGGCATCTGTAAGGCTGCAGAATGTGACATTTTAGATATGTTTGCTAGTGTCTTTTTCAATTTCTGTTTAACTAAAATGTTTCCTACTTCATTCAGCTACCCTTACAATTTACATTAGACAACACTCCATCAATAAAACCATCAAAATGATCTACTACATTGTAGACAAAAGTTATTGTGTCATGTTGACACTAATCAGTTAATTCCAGTAAACCTTCAGATAAACAAAAGCTTGTTGTCTGTTACTGATGTGTGTGATTAGCCCCCTGTATGTCCTATAGCTATGCACATCTATAGAGATGTATCTGGCAGACACTTGGCCCGAGGGCTCTATATGTAAACCAGGACAGGATCTATAGTTAATGATGTTGACCCTGACTCCCTCAACAGAGATTGGATTCAGTCCTCATAATATCCCGACAGCTGATATGTATACTGGGCTAATAATATTATCAATTACTTATGCTATTGTGATTCCCAGTGTTTAAAGCTGATAAGAAGTTCTTTCACATTTCTTTTTTCTACAAGCCTTCTATCCTACTGGTCGTGTGTTAGTTGGATATTTTTCATTCTGCAACTTATTTATTTCATAACTGTAGCTAAGGCAGTGGGTCATATTTGAAGCTAGGAGTCCCATGTCCTACATTCTGGGTAACATGGTAATTTTTCATTTTGTTTTTCTCTTTCACATTTCTTCTACTCCAGAAAAGATGGACTGTGTATTTATCTACATCTTCTGTGACTTTAGTCTAGAAGGTCTGTAGAAGAAGCTAGTGATCTGAGAGGTCTCTAGGTGTTTGTGTTCAACTGGAGAAGCTTCAAAAGTCTTCTTTTCTGAAAGCCAGACCTGTGTGCCGTTGCTCTCAACCGGAGCAGTCAAAAGCCATCAGTCTGGAGTCTGCAGGTACTTTCAAAATCTCAGCCATAATAATGCAAATGATGGTCCTTCTGACCATCCCTGTCACTGCAGAGCACTTGAGAGCATGAAGAGCCTTGCCCAGCATGTCAAATGGGTAGTGAAGGTCTGTGTACAGTGAAGATCAGAGATTGTGCCCATGTGGGCAAACCCCTGACTATGCTGTAAACAGCGTGATGCTGCTCTTAAGATACCTTTTGCAGTAATAATTTGTGTGTGTGTGTGCGAGAGCAAGCAAGGTGAGCACATGGGGCTTTACTCACTACTGTGAATTTTGTACACTGTGTGTGTATGCACAGAAAAACTTGCAGGCTGTGCCTTCTTTGGGGCAGGGACCTACTCTTCTGTGTGCTTGCAAAGCATTGAGTACATACAATACGCTTACACAGAGAACAGATAATTACAGCATGAAGGAAAGCTTTATGCCTTGCCAAAGTCTTTCTCTACCCTACTCTGCTTGCATGTACACAAGCCAGTCTTCTGGCTTTTTGTCCCCATGATGTGCCCTGCTCAGCACAGGGTGGGAGCTGCGAGCAACCCAGCTCTTCTGCTGAGCAGCTGGATAGCAAGGTCGAGCTGTGCTTCCCTGCACTGAGCAGCTCTAGTTGAAATGATGACAGGGACCACTGTTAAAAATTAAATTCTGCCTTATTTTTTGTGCAGTTCTTGTGAGTCACATTCGCGAATAGTAGCGAGAGATTTAATGATCGCATATTTTTTATCTTATTTCGCTTCGGTCGATGCCAATTTTTTTCTGTTACTGTCGACTTAGAGCTCAAAGTAATTTAGTAATTGATTCTAAGCACGGCAGCTCGCCAATGGCAGCTCTCCATTCAGGGGAATATCTTTGCTAATTTTATCCATCAGAATGAGATTACCATGCTAATCTCTCCCAGCCCTAGTACCTTGGTCAGTTGGGACACACTGATGCAAATGATGTTATTAAACACAAACCCTTCACCCAAGACAGGAGAAAAATGAAAGCAGGAGAGATGAGCCTAAATCGGAATCTGTAACAAGGATTTGTAAGGCTGAGCTGGCATTGTCTGAGTGTGTCCTCTTCATCACCCCCGAACTCTTGTGTGTCCAGCATTCCCATCTTTGAAACAAGCTATAGTTGCTTGCTTGTTTATAACTGATTTTTTTCTCCTCCCAAAGATTTGGCTACCTTTACACATTCTTAGCTTGTAAGGTGTAGCAGCCACAGCTGTTGTAAGAGAGGCTTTTTTTCTCTGCAACAGTCTATTCGCAGCCTGTATCTATTCGTGGGGTCTATCAGCATTTCAAATCTCTTTTCTCTTTGATTAGAAAGGATGCACTGCATGTGGCTGCTCTGAGTGACAGTGCTGTAATCCCCTTTATCTTAATCATGGGTGCTTTTGAGAGGACCCCTCTGTTCTTGACCATTCAGGAGCAAAGAAGCCTTCAGTTAAGATTTTTCATCCGCTGCTTTTTCTCCTGTAGAGCCCCATTTTGGAGTATGTCCATCAGCTTGGTAACTCCATCTCGTAAAGGATGGAGATCTCTGGCACGAGTCCTGCAAAGCACTAAAGCATATGCTTAACTTTCAGGGGCCATGCAGAGCTCCGGCTGTGACTCCCTCCGCTCGGCATAATGGGATCTGCTGATAACTGGGCCTCGTCTAGCTCTGCCTGATTTCAGATCCACTTTCAATCAATAAGAAGCCTTTTAAAATCAGGCCAAATTTGACCCTGAGATGAGTTTTGGCCCATCTGTAATTTAGATCAGTTCAATCAAAAGGGCAGACTGTTTGGCAGATGCTGCTGAAAAAATAGTGTAGAAAGACCAGCATCTATTTGTACAACGCCTTTGACTAATTCTTGATGTTCTGTGATATATTAATAATTATTTGTTGTTTTTCTTCAGGAAGGAAAACAGAACACTTCTCCAAGTCATGACTCTTACAATCCAGAAACTACAAGGATCTCATTTGTTCTTCTGAAGCTCCTAAACTTTGTGTGGAGGTTATTAAAAATTTCAGAATTTCTCTCTTGCCCTAACATAGCATCTCATTGCAAGAACCACTACGAATGACAGAAAGTAATTTGTTTAATTGCATCAACATTTTTATTATAAAACCTCAACAGAACTGTGTGTAATATGTTAATTTGTTTTCTGCCATTTGTTTTATTTAATTCTAGTTTCCTTTTAGTTTGTATATTTTTTTTTTTTTGTAGTCAGCTTTAAAAAAACGTTGAAAATGAAGATGTGCTTTCAGATCAAAAAAGTAGCTGCATAAGAGATTAAAGTAGCCTAAATATATGTACTGAATGTATTTTCTGGCCTGTATTTGAACAGAAAAAGGAAAGATGTCTCAAAATACTCAATTCAGAGGTTAAAAATTTAAATGCTGATTGCCTCCAGAAGAGTTACACTTCCAAGAGCAATTATCTGAAAGTTTAAATTCTCAAGGGCAAATTAGGAGAAGCACTTGTAGGCAGTGTATGTCACCGTCTACTTTTATCAAGCCAGTATTTTTGATAGACATATATATTGCATTGGCAGTTTAGAGAGTTCACCAAACACCCCCGTTCTTGAGAAAAGCTCAGATCTGGAAATTTACTTAGAATCATGGCTTTTGGTGCGGCAAAGCCAGAGGTCAGTGGCACTGCAACACAGCCACCCCAGAGGCCAGGGGCCGCTCCCTGAGCTCCCCCACCACACTGCTGATCCTGAGCATCACCAGATGGCAATGTCAGCGGCAAGGTGAGTGAGAGGTGCTCTGCCTGCCACTGAAATGTTCCTCTTCTTCATGAGCCCTGTGGAGAGACAATCATTTGGAGACAAACATTGTCCAATGTCTGACTTAATTCTTATTACCTTGTTATTTATGGGTGACCATTAAATGTTTTTTTGATGTTAAAGATACTTTCTCCTAGAAAATATAGTACTGTTTCAAATATTTGACAGGTATTTCTGGACTGAGTACCTTAGGAGAGAAAATACAGAACATGTTGCAAACGGCGAGAGCACTCAGTTCAGGCTGCCTTCTCAGTTCATTGATGCTGCAGAAGTGAGACAAATACCTGCTTATTCAGCTAATTGATGTAGTTCTTCCTATAGCTATAAGACAGGTACACAGCGCTCCCCTCCTACTTTAGGAAGCTATAAGCAGTGCTATAGAAAAACAGCTGGACTATGCTTTTCTTGGTTGGCAAAAGACACGGTTGTTCACAGTCAGAACAAGGGCAAGATCCAAGGCTGCTATACAGCAAATGGGCTCAGGTATTTTCTAAACGGGAAAGAGCTAAGCTGCTTTTACCAAAGCAGTAGTGTTTGGTGCATAAAGTGTCATGCTCTCAGGTGTGGTTACTCGCACAGCCATGCCTCCAGCTGCATGCCTGGCGTCTCCCTCCACTTGCTCCTTGCCAGGCAGCTCTGAGGGAAGCAGACTTTCATGGACCACTCCAGTGAATGGGGCCTATCACTGTTTGGGCTGTCACCATGAACACAGCCTGAGGGACCCCCAGGGTTTCCTCACCTCCCTGCCTCAAATGAGACTGGCTACTTCCTGAGAAATGGCAGAACCAGAGTCTCTCCAGCCACCTTGAGGCCCCAGTGGTAGGTAGACAACGTTAGGGAAGAGAAAGAGGAGTTTATTCTACAAGGTAGACACCAAGACATTTGCTTGATATGTTAGAAAACAGCAGCCAAACCAACTGAGCTTGTTCACAAAGTTCATCTGAAAGTCAGAGCAGGTCCTGGCTGCCATATGGTTTCCAACCTGGGCATGGATCGGCCATAGGAACTCAGGGTCCTGGCTGAGGGTCTGTCCTGACACTGCTGATCCCAGTCCCTTCCCTTTACTCATGGTCCTTATTTATGTGTACTGTTGGGCTCTCTTTGAGGGCAAACTGGTCGTCAAAGCAGACTCTGGTGTTTTGCTGACCTTTTTCCTCCTGTTCTCTCTCTGAGGAGCATCGTTGCTCAGTGGTCATGTGTCTGTGAAAGCGCTCTCCCTTATCAAGAAGCCTGATTTTTCTTGATAGCTGATTCTTAAAGCAAATGCAGTCAAAGCACATCTCCCCTTTCTTCCCTATAGCCAGTCTGGACTTCACTTTTCCCCCTATACCCTTTAATGAGCACTTGCATTCAGCTTTAGACAGGTCTCATTCTTACTGTGTCTAATATCTGTTTGCTTGTGATGCCACATTATTGTATGTAGTAAGAAGCAGCAGTTATACACGTGCCACATAAACTGGACAGGTTTCTGTTAATTCCTGGCACTGCATAGAGAGCAGGTATGCATGTAAAGATGTCAGGGGAAGATACGAAAATAAACTGTGCCTGAATTTGCACCATGTGAAAAATTGGTCTGCAGAGAATCCTGCTGCTTCCGGTCTCTTGGTCTGCTACGTAACAACCTGCAGAGCACTGGACCTAAAATCTAGTGGGGGGCTGTTACTGCTGTATCATCAATTTGTCTATAGCAAGATGAAAGGAATAGCAGAAAGAAGGCAATATGTTTTTCATGTGGCAATAAAAGAAGAATATTAAAATTGTTGTTGTACAGAAAAAACAACAGTCCTGAAACAGGGACACATACACTAATATCTGGTGCAAAGGCTGATGGACATCTCCTGAGGGACTGAGGGGCCTGTAGGTAGGGGTTGGGTGTGGGACCCAGGAGATGGGGTTCTGTCTGCTGCTTAACCACTCCTCTCCCACCCTGTACTTATGTCCCCTCCCGTCGCATCCTGGCAGAGTCTCCAGGTGCAAGATGACACAGAGCTATATGGGGACAGTCTCCTGGCAAAGGGCTTATGGTGTGGTGTGGCTTGCAACAGAGCTCCAGTCGAGGCTTGTGTGCCGTTCTCACTGCAAGAGCTGTAATGTGTCACCACTACTTAATCCAACATTATTTCCCACAAAGGGCAAGTGATAATGAGAAAAAAATACCAGGGGTAGCCTCACATTTTCTCTCCCCTGTTGGGGAAGGGATGTGGAAGAGCAGTCATGTCTATGGAAATACGATGGTCGATTTTCCACACTACGTAAGCATAGCTGCACTTGAGGCTTACCTTGAAACTCTGTGTGCATTCATTGATAACCCCATTATGAAATTCAAGAGATCTAATGCAATTGTGTCTAGGAAGATTTACTTGTTAAGAGGAAAACAACTTTCACATAAATAATTTACTACAACAGAAAAATAATCCTCTGTGCTATCATCTTTGCATTGAAACTAATCGAAGGGAGTTATTTTTAAATTGCTTGGAAGTGTACTGCTCTCGTTTCATTGTCAATAAATATGTTCCATTTCAGCACAGTGCTTTGCTAAATGCATCTGAATCTTCAAGTGGGAGAGGGATTGATCACAATTTTTTAAAAAATGCAGAAAGAAAAAATTTCTACAGGAAATTTTTATGCTGGAAAATTCACAAGTCCTTTAATAACCTGAAAATGGGGCTTGGTTCCTGTATTAATTCAGGTCCAGCATCTGATTTACCATTGAAGTTTTGCCATTGACCTCAGTGGGAACAGGTCTTTAATCCTCTGCTGGTATAGAAGATTTGTCTAAATCTTGAAAAAAACAGCAGAATTCAACCTCAATAAGGGGCACTGAGAATTATAACAGATGTATGAAAGGCTTTGTTTGACTTCTTGATCTGACCACAACAGAAAGAAATAATACTAAGGGGTTTTTTTGTTTCTTTTCTTTTCTTTTCTTTTCTTTTCTTTTCTTTTCTTTTCTTTTCTTTTCTTTTCTTTTCTTTTCTTTTCTTTTCTTTTCTTTTCTTTTCTTTTCTTTTCTTTTCTTTTCTTTTCTTTTCTTTTCTTTTCTTTTCTTTTCTTTTCTTTTCTTTTCTTTTCTTTTCTTTTCTCTTTTCTTTTCTTTTCTTTTCTTTTCTTTTCTTTTCTTTTCTTTTCTTTTCTTTTCTTTTCTTTTCTTTTCTTTTCTTCTCTTCTCTTCTCTTCTCTTCTCTTCTCTTCTCTTCTCTTCTCTTCTCTTCTCTTCTCTTCTCTTCTCTTCTCTTCTCTTCTCTTCTCTTCTCTTCTCTTCCCTTCCCTTCTCTTCCCTTCCCTTCCCTTCCCTTCTCTTCCCTTCCCTTCCCTTCCCTTCCCTTCCCTTCCCTTCCCTTCCCTTCCCTTCCCTTCCCTTCCCTTCCCTTCCCTTCCCTTCCCTTCCCTTCCCTTCCCTTCCCTTCCCTTCCCTTCCCTTCCCTTCCCTTCCCTTCCCTTCCCTTCCCTTCCCTTCCCTTCCCTTCCCTTCCCTTCCCTTCCCTTCCCTTCCCTTCCCTTCCCTTCCCTTCCCTTCCCTTCCCTTCCCTTTTTTGTTTGTTCGTTTTTTTTAACTTTTCACATATTTTACCAGATCTACTAGCAGGAGCTACAAGGACTGGAAACAACATTTGCATTTTTAAATATCCCTTTCCCCTGTATGTATGTCAAACCAAGTAAGAGTGCTTGCATTTTCAGTTGATCTAGCCAATATTTTCTAGGCAAATACTGTATCTGTCCAGGATAATTCTCTTTCTGATTTTCCTTCCTGCTCCACTGCCTGGTCCTTACACTGGTTCTCAGCAAGGATGTGTTTTCCCTTATGGAGGCTGCAGCTGCTTTGTAAAAGGCAAAATGAGCTTTCAGAAATACACACGGGCGCAGTTCTGAACTTGGAAGGCTGGCAGAGTGTTGGGCCACGCATCAACCTCTACCGAAGTCCCAGCTGAACCACTCGGCAACCCCTGTCCTGCCTTGGCATTTGAGTTGGCCAGCAGGGTTTGGGTTGAGAAGAGCAGGGATTTGGTGTGTGCTTCCACTGAACAGCCTTCAAGTTCAGGGGCCAGAAACATGAGCTAAGTATCTATATGTGACACTAAAAGGAAATCCATACACTTGTGTTCTTAAAATTAAAAGCTAGAAATAATCACAATCTTTGTTTAAATAGAAGTTCTGGGTAGACAAATAGCCTTTCCATACACAGACAAGTCTTCTTTATTGTTTTTCTCCAGTGGTTTTTAATAAAGGCTGCCAAGTGAACAGTTTTGGTTCCCAAAACCTGACATTTTTCATTAGAAAATCTATAAACGCATGGAGAATTTGTGGGTGTTTATTTTGACTGATGAGTCTCTTTTTAATGACGACGGTTTCCTTTATTGGAAAATGCTCCCAGAAAATGCTTACCATTAACCTGAAATCTTTCTGAAAGACTGATTTGATTTTATTTAGTAGGTGTTTAGTTCCAAGGATTCAGCAATAAGTGCTTGTCCTAGCATAAACATTTTTTGGAAATTCATGCATATTCAGTGGCAGTAAAAGGACACTAAACACAGGTTTGTGTAAGGACTGCAGGGTGTTAGATGTATCAGCATAAGAAGCATTCTTGCCTTTTATTTTTATTCTCTCCTACTCTTTATGTAAGCCCTCCAGGAGGTGTTTTATATAGCTGTGTTCTCCCTGAGCATGGTTTAACCATTATGAGGTATACTGGAACTGGTATAACTGTTAAACATAAACACACTAATTCAGTTTTAGTCAGTCCTAGAAAGGCATCAGAGAAATTATGTCATTTCTGAATGTCTCTGCTTCAGAGGAAGTCACCTTCAAGAACACATCATCTCAGTGTCTCTTATTGTCCCGTTGTGTCATGGCTTGGATCTCCATGCTGTTAAAAACCAGCCTGTTAATTTCCATGCACAATCTAATAAATGCAAAGGAGTCAGTGTGGAACAGTCTCATTCACAGCTGGTTATTTTGTGTTTCTGTAATTAGCGTAGCACACGCAATTACAGCTGTCGATGTTCTTCAGCTGAACCTACCTAACAACTCACTTGCTCTGACAGAGCAAGATCCTGCTCCATCTTCCCCCAGCTCACCTCTCCTGCCCCCTTGCCTACGACGAGCTCTTTTCCTTTCCTTCTAATGCCCACCTCGTGCTCAGTAGCTCCTGTGCTGAGCCAGTTCAACTCACTAGCTTGGCAAAAAACTACGTGCTTTCTTTGCTGGGTTATTTTTCTGCCAATGTAGTGCATCGAATTGGCTGGGCACTGGGTCCTGTGAATGCCAGAAGTGGCACAAGGGGAAGAGGAGTACATAGTCAGCATCAGGGTGAGCTGCAGCAAGGACAGAGTTTGGACTCCCTGGTTTGGGTCAGCAAGCCACTAGATTGGATAAAACCTTAGGATTCCACCCTCTCTTGATGTCAGCCTGCTCTCCTCAGTAGGAGCATTCCTGGGAGCAAGCAGGGCAGCAGGAGCTCTGAAGCTAATGGTGTCTGCTTTGCTTGGACTGTGTCTCAGGGCTGACAGACCACTGTCTAAGAAGGCGGAGTATCTGACTGAAGCTTTTTCTGGTGTTGGGCATTGGCAAGGTCTTTCTGTTGACATAGACTCTCCAGTGTGAATTCAAGCTAAAGCCTTTCTATCAGTGGGGGCTGTAATTTGGCCTTTTCTATTTGCCTGCCTATTTTCAGGCAATATGTGGAAACATAATTACTTTTGAGCCTGTTACTGATCAAACTTGGATGAAATCAGCCAAGGGTCTTAGAAATTACAGAAAGGATAAAGAAGGACCCAGTCGGCACACAAGCAACATGACTTCAATGAGCTTCATTTCCTTAGGAAGCCAGGCAAAAAATTACTCTTCCACAGGGCCTAATTTTGTGTGGGCAGAGATACCAGAACACTAATGCATAAAAATTACAAATAACACCAAGGCTCTGCTGGTGAGCGGAAGAAAATTCCAGCTGTTCCAAACTGTTCCCCCTCAAAGTTATCCCTCCTCCTCAGCATGCATAAGGACAGCGTTATTAGTATGTGCATGAGCTGTCAGGGCAAAACATCTGGTGTAAGGCAACCAGTTTGTCTTCCACAGCTGCTGCAATCTGTTTCTAAAGAGTCAGCTCCGTGTATGGGTGATCTTCCCACGCCAGGAAGATACTGTAATGTAAGCCAGGGGTCCTAGCACTGTTCAGGACTGCAGAGTTTTCTTCGCCATAGGTACCTTTGACCTATGCTTTCTGCAAAAGGTGGCCACTAGTGTCAAACAAAGTTTGCTGTAGATATTCTATGGAAATAAAAACTCATTGGATGTTCTAAAAGTTCGTGAGCTGTTGTAGCATTGTGAGTTATTTTTTACTTAATCTGTGCAGCTGTGAATCTTGTTATTTCAGCACTGGCTGCCGATGGCTCCTGATTGCTCCACCACATGCTGGCAGTCATGGATAACGCTCACACCTTTATGCAGGCTGCACACAATAGGATTCATTGTGGCTGTTAGGAGCCTCTTCTCAGCTACTGCAGAGTCTTCTGGCTCTCTTACAAGGAAATGTGAGCACCCAGGTCCAGGAATGGTTCTTAGTTTTTCAAGGCAGGCTCTCATTTCGTGGACAAGAGGTAGGACTGCACCGCAGGCTTGCACAAGCTGCTTGCAGGTCTGATCTCGTTACATCCATGAACGCCTCATTCACCTGGACCTTGCCCACCTCTAATGCTTTGTCCATCACATAAAAATTGGGTTTTTTACATTTTCATTTCTTGGCAGGCACAGGCCCCTCACCATCTCCTTTGCAGTAACACATACTGAGCTGCTGCTGCTGTCCTCAAGACAGCAGGTGACATATCTCCTACAGTAAACAGTAAAACAACAGAATATCTACCTTCAGGAGGGTAAATAGGAGTGGGGAGAACTTGCAGTGTTATTGCTGCCAGTGCACTCCCTCTTGTCTAGGAGAATTACTCTCTGTGACTGAGAGGTAATTTAACTCTCAGGCTCATTCACCTCTTGGCCTCTGTGTTGCTGCTCTGAATATAATGGCCACGAACTCAGGAAGGACCAGGGTAAGGTAGGAGTATGTGGCCATTAGAAGCAAGGATGGAGCCCCCAAAGCAGTTCACACTGCCGGAGTGACATTAGAGTGACTTTTTGGCTTACCTGAATTAGAATTGGCAGGGAAGGGGTGAAAGGACACATCTTGCTCCCAGTCCTCTGAGCCATCCAGTCCTCTGAAGGGTATTTTTGAATGCAAAGTGAAGTTCTTTCATCTTTGCTGTAGCAGCATTATTTAAAACACAAATGTAGCTAAACTATTCAAATGCACAAGTTAAAAATATGTTTGAAGTCCCGGCCTCCCATGACTCCAGAATTAGTGAAAAACATCAACGTGGTTGAATATTGGAGGTGTACCTTAAATGGTAGACCCATGGTCTGACAGCACTGTGCTGCTCTAACCATTGCTGCAAGTTTCTCCTTTATTCTAGCCAAGGAGTTAATATACAGGGTTGCTTTAGGAGTTGTTCAAAATTCAGCTTTGAATTTTTCATAATACCCACTGTTTGTGACTTTATCTGAATTTTTTTTTACCTCAGAGTTTTCAAGAAACAGTGGATTCACAGTGTTATTGATGCCAGCGGGTAAGAGCTGGATGTTTCCTTGGAGCACCTCACCTAATCATGCTGCACCCTTCAAAGACAGGTAAGCAAGTCCTGCAGGGATCTCAGGCCCATGCTCCAGTCCCCAGTCTTTCTGCTGTGGAGGAGGGTCACAAAGCTGCATGTCCAAACTGTGACACACTTGAATATACTCATAAAAAGCCCAAAGAACAATGTGAAATTTGTTGACGAGTCACAGATATGATGGAAGCAGACTGAATTTGGACAGTGCACCGTTAAAATGTTAAAAACCCTGAAAAAAACCCCTCATTTTGGGCACAGGTTTAGCAATTTTGATCTCAATCCCTCTGATCCTCAGTTTCCATCTGTAAAATGGCAATAATGGTATCGTCTGGGTTTTTCTTCAGATGTGGCAAAGACAAATCCGTAGGTATTTTTTAAAGCACTGAGAATGAAATCTACATAAAAGCACCCACAAAGAAATAAATATCTTCAGTTCAGATGTTGAACAACATGTAGTAAATAATGCTTGGGTGTTAAGATGTAAAAAATAGCAAATTTGTAATAAGTATTTATTTTGCTCAACAAATAAGGCACTAATCCTGTGGAGAAAAACCTGCATGATTCAGTAATAAAAAAGCCCTCTATATATAGGCCTAAGCTTTCATTTACAGTTCCACAGGCAGCTTTTATCTAAATTTAAGTGTTTGAATTTGTTACCTCAGCATTCCTGCAACTGTAGTTTTCTGAATGGAATATATATGTATCATCCCTTTAACTGCTGCTTTCTCATCGTTTATTTAAGAAAACTATTGAATTGCTTTAGATATCTTATGAAGTTAATTAAATAAAATTAGGGATAATTAAGTGTCTTAAAACATGATATAAACTTGTTGATGTCAAGGGGGATGTTTAAAAACTGCAACAATGACAAGTAAATTTGACATATGTCAGTATTTTTTCCATAAGTTTATCTGCTAGATAACCACATTTGTTTTCTTTTCCAAGCTTTCCTGTCCGTATAATCCAGGTTGATTTTATTCTGTAGCTTGATTACATTAAATCCATTGTTATTTTTTAAAGTAAAAATTATCTTCTAATCATGTGTCTTGAAATGCCTCAGTCAAACACCACTTCATATTAACATTTTTAATAATATGAATGATTGTGTTGGGTTAATTAAAATATATCATTAAGACTGTATTTTTCCTATATTAAAAAATTGATTGCATTTTACATCTTCCTTACTTTTGTTAGAGCAGCTCCACTACAAGTTGCTGTATACCAGCCTGTTGTCTACGTCTCCGCACATTGACCTTTGTTGTAAGATCTGCTATAGACATCACAAACTCTCACATCAATTTACTACAATTGGATGTGGCATCTTCTAGATAATTTGATTTAGGAAGAAATGCACCTGGCTCTGTTTTTCCCTATAGAATGTTGAGGGAGTTTAGAGTCCTCCCAGATGCCATCTATCTGAGTAGCCCGTGTGTTTTTCAAGGTCTAAGCGGTTTGTCTTCATCTTCCAAAATGTAAGCCATTACAATAGGAGAGTAGCTAAATTATTTAATGTAAAAATAAATTCGATTTCAGGTGCAAAATGTGTACATATGTGAACATATGTATATACAGGTGAACATACGTATATACGTGTGTATATGTGTATAACGTATGCATGTGTTTTATACTGTATATAAAAGTATGGTATATAATATCTCTATATATGCACATAAAATGAAAACATGTTCCTACGCTACAACAACATTTAATATTTTGATGTTTTTGCAAATTTTTGTTTCTTTGATTTTTAACATTAAGCTGTTATAGGGAAACAGCTGTTCCAGCGGCAGGAACATAGAGAGAATGAACCACAGCCTCCCGTTTTCTGTTTCACCCCATAGGTCCAAAAGTAAACCCATGATTTAAAACATATACACCAGCCTTCTTTACCATATAAGAATTTTGAGCAATCAAACAAATTAAATCCCTGGATATAGAGTTTCAAATGGCTGTAGTGATTAAAACGTGTCCAGATAGTTCAATGGAGGAGGCTGATGCGGTCCTACAGGAGCAAGAGCTGAACTGAGCAGAGCCAGCAGAGGATGGTCCTGCAGTATTCAGCAATATTCTAGACGGTTTCACTGGTCGATTTTTTTGGTGTGGAGGGTGGGTGGGTGAGGGGAAAAAGTTTACTGTAAGTTTATTTTCATGACTAGCTTCTTAAGTTGATAAATATATATAATAGTATAAACTCATAATCAAAAAAAGTATAAACTTTACTGCAAATGGAAAGCCTAATTGAATTAGAATGAAATTATTTGAAAACTTCTCATTTTGGTTCTTCAGAACTACAACAGTTGTGTTTACTTGACAACCGCCAGTACTTGGAGGAACAACTCAGTGCTGGATACCAGATTCACTGTCCTCCAGGAATCCAGAAACTTTCCCTGATTATAGCTGGGGCCTGAACCTTGCATGGAGATTAAAAGTCATTCTTGATGAAGTCAGTGGGTACTGGGTTTGTGCTTCAAAGTGGTGTGAGGGGAAGGAGTGAAATATGACTCTTGGAGGGATTTGGTGTCCAATAATTCTGGGGATAAAATCAGCCCCTACAGGAGGGAATCATGAGTAGCACAAAAATACAACTGTTAAAAGCGTAAGTATCCTCTCTTAACAACAAGTAGTGTGAAATATGGCTTTGAAAGAACAAAATTAATTATTAAGGTCATTACGCTAGCAATAATTTGCAAATCTTAAAAAAAAACCCAAAACAAACCCAAAAACAATTAACCAGCTATATGTCACAGTTTATTTTGGTACTTTCATCGCAAAAACTGCATATCTCTGGCAGAAGTAAAAAGAAATAGTTTGATAAAAGTGAAGTTGAGGAACTGGACTATTCTGAAATACTTTGACTGCTTTATTTGCTTTTTCTTTTCTTATCGACAGACTCAGGAGTACAGACCATATCTCCAGATGAACTCTTTGTATTTCACGGTATTTCCATTTTGATAAAATAACTAAATTACATGAAACTCACAGAGGAATACTGTTTGCACATTTTGAATCTTCTTTGGTTATGCTTTTATGACAAAATACTTAAATAATTTCTGGAAGTGTTTAGAGTAGTTGTATTCTCAAAACATTTAGGCCTCTGGGAAATAAAAAAAAAAAAAAAGAGTGTCTTTTTTTTTTAGAAAACTAGCTTGCAATGAAGTATAGATCTAGAATACAGCCATCATTTACTTTATAAATGTATTTGTTTCTTTTCTCACAGAATAATCTTTGGCTCCTCTTTTCAAACCATTTGACTGTAATTTCCATTTACTGCAGTGACACCTAATGGTAGGAGAAGAAAAATTGATCTCCAGCCGTCTTGTTTGCTGTTGAACAAAGGGGGGTTTTGCAATTTAAGCTGGTGGGGAATGTGTGGATTCTTGCCTCTCTCCTCAAAGAGCAAACAGACTCTGCTGCGATCTGGAAAGAATTCAGCTGCTGGAACAAAAGCATCTAAAGTAAAACTATGGCCCTTAGGAAGACAAAGATCTAGCCTTGCAATTTTTTATAAGCTTGTAATACTGAACTTCCATTACAGTAAGGAGTAAGGAGGGACAGCTAGGGCTGATTATTAAAATGACTAATAACAAAATGATACATAATAGTTCTTTGCCACATATGGTCATGACTATACATCTGGAAGTTTCAGGCTCAAGAGGGCTAATGTTTGTGACGGATATTTTAAATTCATCTGTGCTAAAAGCTGCCAGAAAGTGAGTTATTCAGGTTAGAATAAAAGTTGGCAAGATATATGCCAAAGATGTTCAGAATTTACTTCTGTATAACAAGCTTATAAAATACCTTTTTATGCAGCTAAGACCAGCTGGACGAAAGTTAATCAGCCAAATGCAATTATAGGAGGTGTAAGTCTTATTAATGTATTACGAATTCTCAGGGTACTACTGGACCATTCCAGATGTGCTGCTGCATAATGAGTACAGCATAACCTTGATCAAGAAGCCAATCTGCCTGGTCTCCTCGTCTCTTCTAATAATCTATATAATATTTACTTGCGATGGCTCAGAAGGGACTAATAGAAATAATAGGTTCTCATTCAAATGTAGACTTCATTTTCTAATAAATGCAGCTCAGTATAAGCCTGAAAAGACAAAATTTCATTTCATCCTTAGTAGAAAATGACATTTCTTTAAACATGCAGCCTAACCAAAGGAACACCTTATTTAATATTCTGGCTGGGGCGGGTGGGTTTTGATGCTGTGAAAGCCAAACAAAATGATCGAGTTTGTGTTGGACTAGTGACAGCCTCCATGGGATATTTTTTACTGAGATACTGGTCAGTCGGCTTTGGGAAGGGGGGTCTTCCGGACTGCTCTGAAGTGAGATGGCAACCAGGCAAGCTGGGAGGGAAGAGCAGATTGCAAATCCTGGGAGAAAATCTGCCACTTGTAAAGACAACAGGAGGTTTGTCTGTTGGTGAGGTTTTTTTTTCCTTGTACTGTGGAAGGATTCTGCCCTGTTGGTTATGAAGGAACTTGAGGAAAAAATACTAGCTGTGTCTCACTAAGTCACTTCTTCCTCTGGACAGGAAAAAAAAAAAAAAAAAAAAAGATAGGAGGCTTGAATCTGATCTGCCTACTCAAGCTACCCATAAAATACTCCCTGCTCTGGTTTTGCCTTCTGTTTATTAACATGACATTCATAGATCAGCTTTGTTACCTGCAAACATGTTATTAATGAGGTAGCCACAGGGCCACCAACCTTTACCCTCAGACATTTGTGCAACTCGCCGGCCATCAGTAACTATTTGCCATTACAAGGGCTGCCAGCAGCCTCCATGCTACGCTGTTGTTCTGGAAGTATTCTGGCAGCTAAAAAGACCACAACAAATCTACGTGTCTTCCCCATTTGTACTGACATTCCCCAAAGGAGGCATGGTTCGTCTTAGGGACCTATTGTCCTCTTTGTACATACAGTCAACTCCCATTAATCTCATTAATGAGACCTACATTCCCAAACTGGAAGGAAAAAATTCAGCTGGTAGGAAACAAAGATTTCCTGGGGAGGCAAGAAAGGAGCTAAGAAGCTAAGTCCTCCATCCCGCTGCTCCCTTCCCTGCAGTACCTCAGAAATGCCCATTGGAGCACCCATGGGAGAACCTGTGCAGCAAAGTGGGGCCACCCACCCACCCCCTTCAGCTCAGCCCATGACTGATTGAACACATAGGAGGGAAGGGAAGGAAGGGGGAGGAATAGGAAAGAAAACAAGTGCAGTATCTCTGATGGCCCTTCCAACAGAGATCAATGTCTGGTGGCGTTCAGCAGGTGTTTCTTGTGGTTCTTGGAAAACGCACAGGGAGGAAGAATGAATATGGTGCATTCGTTTGTGTGTATGGCATTTTCATCTCAGGAGAGGAAACATAAGCAGCCATTTAACCTTTCATATTTTTTAATAAATTTCACTGAATCAAATCTGGAAACACTGTTGCAGGCTTAAAATAACCCTCATTTAGTTAAACTGCTCAGGAACAAAACTTAACAAATGATCTCTGCTGGAAGAAATAGGTTCTTGCAGGAAATGGTGCAGCCCAGACTGAGTAATTATGATGTCTCGCTAAAGCATTCTTTTCCTGCCCTCCTGGTGCCATCTGCGCAAGAGACCTTCACCCAGCTCCTGTCTGGAGGTAAGGTACCCCTTACCTCTTCCTTACCCAACAGCAAGCAGAGCCATAAGCCCAAAAAATTGGCATGTACTTCACTGTCCTAAGGATCAGGAAACTATCTCCGGGGCATTGGCGTGCTAGAAGATGGCCCTGAGCTAGCACTCTGTGCTGCTGTTAATTTTATCTGGATGATTGCCAGTGAGAAATCTCATCATGTGTGTATGTAAACCAGAAAGTTATCTGAGATGTGCAGTGTCAGAAGCATCCGCTACTAAGCCTGCAAGGCTTACAAGTGAGAGAGAAACCAGCTGGATTTAGGATGAGATCCAGGGGAAGTAAGCTCTCTCTCAGGGCAGGGGTCTGAGGGGCTTGCAAAACTCCAGCCCCAGGTGAGGAGCCTGGACCCGTGGCTGTGGCTGTTGCTGGCCCGCATCACGCACGTGCAAGTGTAAGGCAGCTCGTGCTTCTGGGCAGAGGGGAGTCCTTCACAAAGCAGGCTCCTCAGCCAGGCGAGGATGTGAGACATGGGGCTGTGAGGTGGCCATGCCTCTTGTTCCCCATGCACTGCAGTTCCCCTGCCATCAGCTCTGTCTGGATGCTGATGCTCAGGGTTGGGAACAGGGTAGGAGCAAAGACAGGAGGAGAGCAGGGGTGGATGTGCAGAGAGTGGGGCCATGGGAATACACTCAGCCTTGGTGCTCTGAGTCATCCAGGAAGGCTGGTGCCAAGGAGCTGCTCTGCTGCGACTGGAAAATTGAGTTTTGCTTGTGCTTACTGGGAAGACTTGAGTCAGTCCTGGTCTGCTACTGTGTGCAAAAAAAAAAAAAAAGAGAATTTCTCAGATTATGTGGCATTATTGTCTTTATTATCTATGTTGAATGAGTCCAACATTTTTCGGACTTTGTGGCCTGATGATAGGGCATTCAAATGTCTATGTCCTGCATCAGAGGTTGAATTTAATCACATAACAGGCATCAAGCATGTTGTGAGATGTGGCCATAGTCCCCAGATGCATGGCAGGCCAGCCTGGGCAGGGATAGAGAAACCAGAGGACACCCACTCAGGCAGGTGGCACTGTGGCTGTCAGTGGTACACGTCATCTACTGGGACTTAAACATACACTGGAAGCTAAGGACGTTCTTAAGGATTTCACTAAATAGAGGTTGCCTTAATCATATGCTTTGTCAAATCCTTCAGCAGAATTTCTTCCTAGGCAGGAAAGGGCCATCCAAAACACTGATCATGACACATGTGGCTCTTCCTCATGCGGAAAAGCAGTCTGCTCACAACTCCACCAGTTCGTTTTGTAATTTCTTTTCCATAATGAAGTGTTTTCCTGCAAGCACACCTATAGTGGGATAGAATGAAAGCTGGCTGTACACAGAGTGAGTCCCCTGGACTCGGAATCACGAGATCCCTAATGCACCACACATGGTGCAATCCACTTCTTAGCAGGCAGCCCAGTGTTACAGGCATAACACAATGTTCAAAGCCACAGCTACCATACTCCTGTGTCAGGTGTTTGGCTGGCCAATGTTGGCCCACCAGCCTTGAATGGCAGCTTACTGGTGAAATGCATGGAGTGGTGCTGCTCCTGTCAAACCCCCTCAGCTTCCATGCACCAGCAGGATCATTGCCCTACTGCACATCAGTCGTGTATCCAAACTATACAATATACTTAGAGCTCCCCAGAACAGTTCATCTGTATTTTTTGTAGAAACATTGCTAATTCAGCCAGAAGCAAATGTTTAATTATATCAGCCCTCCAGGTTATACAGAGTGAGCCTTTGGAGCCTTCATGGATATTTTCTTAGGCAAGCATTTAAGAAAATGAATGCACAAAGTCTGAAATAAAAGGTCAGCATACGGTGATACAACTTAACATAGGGAAAGTCCTTTTGGCTGACAGAAGAATGTATCTCTCCAGACTATGCCTAGAATGAACTGCCTCTGCATGCCATTGGGACATAACTGGAGCCTGCACCCCTTCTCCTGAATCCGGGTTTGTAGCTGTCAGCTGTACATGTGTTGCCTTTGCTGTCAGCCGCTGGCCTGTGGAAATGCTTTGAAGCCTTTGTAGTTGCTTTTTTCTTCAGCAGGCTTACCATGTTTCATTAACATGTGAAAATTAAACCAAAATGCATTAGGACAAAAATTGTTGGAAATTTTCTGTTAATACCCCATCTTGGTGAATATACAGAGCACAGAGGTTGCCGGTTGGGTGGTGATTCTTGCAGACCCTGCAGGGTTCAGCTGACACCCTTAATGCTGGCGACATGCCATATGGCTGGGGGGAAGGCACTGAGAGGCACTTTAAGATCCTGGGTGTTGGAAGAGTCAATATTCTGTGCTGGGCAAAGGACACACTCACTACCATTTCAGGGTTTATGCTAAGGAGATCAATAAGGACGGTCACTCACTACCTTAGAGCTGTGTTAAATGTGCCCGTCCAAAACCATGTACTGACATTATGGAGAGGAAGGGAGATCCAGAACTGCAAAGTCTGAATTTATGTCTGGAAAATCAGATGCTGTTCAGTGTGCAAAATTTAACTGGCAATCTAATCAGTAAAGATTTTTTTGTGTGTGTGTGAGCTGTCCTTATCTCAATTTCCAGTAAGGTAACAGATACTAAGACATGAGCTTTCCCATGATGTTAGGTCTGTTTTCCTTCCAGCCGCTGAGAAAACCCAGAAGTCTACATGGGTTTAAAAAAAAAAAAAAAAAAAGGCAAGAAAACAATTTAAAACTTTCCATAAGATTTTACCTTGAGTTTGATCCTAGAAATGTGCAAAAGTTGGGTTCAGTTTTGCTGTTTCAAAATCACATCCAACTAAAGTTCTTCTGAGGGTAAGGCACAAATTTTGATGTTACTTTGATTTCAATGTGATTTGGGACCCTTTTTGTTTCAAAAAGAGGGAAATAACCTGTACAGCACAATGAAACACTGTAATGCTAAATATAAAGTCATTTACAAATTTGGATAACTTACTAGCTGCAAAATGGTTAAAGCTGGGCTAATTGTTGGGCCAAGACCTGCTGGGAGGAAAAAGAGAAGGAAATTTAGGAAATAATTGATGGCTCCCTCATTTCCAAGCTGCTCTGGCATCAGAAAAGCTAAAGCGGTTACAGAGCTGCTTTAACCACCCAGCCCCGCTGCAGGAGGAGAGAGGAGCTGCATCCTGGGCATCAGCTGGTCTCTCTCTCTGGTGCCCTGTGCCTCTGGCACCAGCTGGTTGAGGGTCCTTTTCTAACCTCTGAGAAAAAACAGCCCAACGTGGGGAAAACCTGAGCTGCCCCGAAAGACCTTGTTTGTCCTTTTTGTACATACTTCATATTTAATCCTGGAGGAAAAGAAACATTTGTCCATGTCTAGTTCCTCTGAAATCCTTTGCTCTCCTCATGCGACATTGTCTGTTACGTAGGGAGCAGCTGAGTGATTGGCAATGCATGGTCTGACGTGGGAGGGTTGGTAATACTGTTTGGAAAGCATTGCTTTGACAGCAAATGATCTCGAGATAGAATTCCCCATTTTTTTCTACATATTTTGAAAAAAATATCTCTAGGTTCAAAAAATAACCCTAACTTTTGAAATTGCAAGCAACATTCTTCTTTACAGAGCTCTGACTTCATCCCAGAAAATCATCTCTGTCACCCAAGTGTGATATGTGTTATTCTTGGACTCTTGGTTTTGTTTAAATACAGGATTTAGAAAAAAAAAAAATCCCCTTAAATTGCTTATTCACCACATATCATAAAGGGCAAGGACTTTAGATTAAAAGATTTTTCTTTCTTTAAACAACAACAGTAGTAAAAAGCTTGTAGGAGCTGCCACCTTGTATCTTTGGAAAGTGTACTTTAGGTCACACTTTTCTAATCAGACTTTTTGGAAATAGACATTATGGTGCAGATCTGGAATGGATTTGGTATCTTTTAGCTACAACCAATTCCCAAAAAAAGTTCTTAAAAAACCCGCTTATATCGAGCTGCTTATTGCTTTTTTTTTTTTTCCTAGGAGACGACTCTTTCTGGGTGCCTGGCTCTTTCTTGTCTATTTCTGCTTGGGAGCCCCCTCAGAAAGCCCTGCCCTGGCACAGTCCATCTCTCTTTTTAAGGTCACTCAGCATCAGGAACTGGCAAATTGTTTTAAATCATTTCTTAGGTCACTGTTCTTCATGGCCCAATAAGTCAAAGCCAGGTTGTGACCAGCTCTACCTGCAATTTGACCACAAGCTGTTATATATTTTTTTCTTTCCTCCTTTTTTTTTTCTTTTTGAGTTAAGAAATTGAAGGAAACGTCATTCAATAAGCTAGAAGTCTTAAAAAAAAAAAAAAAAAGCGAGAACAGTGCTTCTGCTTTGGAAAGTGGAAAGGATACCTTTATGTTCCTATCTCTGTTATCAAGCAAAAAATGCAAAGCAGCTGGAGCCTGACCTGGGTCTGGACATTGGGAAAAAGGGCAGAGGGGAAAGGGAAGGAAGAAGCAGCAGAGAGGGGAGGCAGGAATGTCCCTTATCAGCAGCAGGGCATGAATCAAACCTGTAATGCTTGATGGTGATTGTGTGCACAACTTGAAAACCATAACCAGCCTATTAATACCTATAAATTATATTATACTCACCTGAACATAGTCATGACTACTCTTCTTAGTTAAATATACTAACTATAATATTCTTTTGCATCATAGAAATGGTTTAATTTGGTGTGGTTCTAAATAAAAATGTAAATTCCCATCAGTATTTCAAATGAAGCACGAATTACGCTGCAAATATGCTATCTGTCGCGTATTTAAGGCTATGAAGCCAGTGTTACTTCTGAATACTTGTTTCAAGGAAAACAGGGACTTTTTCATCCACTGCATAGCAAGAAACATTGTCTATGACATAAGGCTGATGTGTACGATGTGTGTAAGAAAAACATAAATAACAATAACATGCCAAAAGTTGGACAGAGAGCCTGTCATGGGGTGTCTGAAATGATGCTGCCTCGTGTGGTCTCAGCATCAGGTGCAGATCTCTCAGAGCTGCCTCGCACATTCCTGGCAGCCCTAAACCCGCTGTACAATGCCAGAGCCCGAGGTTGTTAAGTTCAGTAAGAGCAGGAATGAGCCATTGATGTTGCTTGAAACAAGGGAAAACAATAGGTCTTTAAGACAGCTCTCTTTGCTGAATGTAAATTGGTTTTTAATAAAATGTAGACAAAACCAGATGATGTCAGAAGAATTCCTCCCCTGTACCACCCTGGAGTTTCTTCAGTAAACAACAAAAACCGCATACATTTTGGGGAGCCTTTCTGGGTTTCTCATGCCCATTGCAGCTGTACACTGGAGTCTGTAGGCCCTTTCTTGCATACCCAAATCCTTATTTCCAGCAGAGCTACTACCATGAAAATGCAACTCATTAGGTCTGTGGGGTGGGACTCAGAGGCAGCAAGTACACGGCTATTTTCTTTTTACTTTTAACTGTGCCTTGTGGGACATTCCACGCTTCATTTGCTGTGTTTAATTTTTCCCTCCCTCTCATCAGCATTTCTTTTCCCCAGATCTTGTTGGTGGTGAGTCCTTTCTTAGATCAACAAAATCACACAAAAATACAGACCCATCTGTGCATTTATGTGTATATACACACACAAAATAACCTTATGTGTGTGCACACGTATATTTACATGTATGACTGCATACTTACATGTCGAGGGTATGTATAGCTGTATGCATACATATATAGTCATTTTGTGGAGCGAGATGCCTTGTATTGGTAAATCGTGTTAATAAGAAACAAATCTTCAAGCTGAAAAATAACAGCCCTTTAAGACAACCTATATGTTAGCAGTTCATGTTTGATCATTTTCTTGAACATTATTCCCCAGCATTTACAGTCATCTGATTTCATGTTTTGTGTCTGTATTAAAAATAACGCAGTTCCCTGTAATTCCTTCTGTATTTTCTTCAAACACAAGGGAGAAAGCACATTCCCTAATATATTTTACAGGCACACTCTCTTTGTAATATTTCCTTTGCAAAGGTCCTGCTCATATTTGTATCTTATTACTTTTCTTATACTGGATTTATTGATAGTTTCTAACAAAAATACGATTTCAGTATATTTATGGAACAAAACTCAATATAACAGCCCCCAATTCAATTTTTTTCATCAAAATGGAGAACAATAAAGAATCTAAAGTCTTCAGTTCAGACACATAGCATCAAAACCCCCTATATTGTTAAAAGAAATAACTCAATAACAGGGAAGTGATAGATATTACTTAAAGAACCGCATTAGCTTTGTTTACCTTATCTGTGTTTCTAATAATCCAGACTACAACTTGGAGAGTTACACATATTTTGCTCCTGAAACATGTATAAATGCAGTCATGTTCTGTAAATGGGGAAAAATAATGCTTATACATTAAGAAGTATTTATTGCATATTGTTACTGCTGGTAATAATGCTATATCCATTTAGATGCATTTCACATGAAGGGGTTTTGTTGTTGTTCTGCCACACTTCTTTCATAAATGCCCTTCATTTAGGGGGTTGAATTTTTTTGCTAAAAGTTCATATTCTGCATTTCTAATGGATTACTTAGAGAGAAAGACAACGGAGCTAGTTTGGGGTGTGTTTTGTTTGGTTTTCTATTGACCACTAACTAAAGATTTGATTAATAACTTTGGCTAACAATAGATTTTTAGTTAAATAGATGGATGAATTCATTATTTACCTGTTCTTATTCTCGTGTGCATTGCCCAGTGATGATTATAGCTGTTTTAGAAATGATCCTTATTTATGGTATGTTGCATCATCCAGAGATGTAGTAATGATTTTAGATTTTCCACCTAAATTACAGGGCACTTTCCACTGAAAATGGTAAACAATATTACAAACTTAAAAAAAAGAAGTAATCTGATTTCAGGGAAGAGGGAACCCAGTGAAAGATGTGTGCTTTTATAAGGATGGACAATGGAAAGCAAAATAATAACTCCTAAGTTTGATTGTTCAAATATATTCTGCAATACAGAGAGCTGCATGCAGGCTGGAGCAGGCATGGGGCAGGAAGGTTAAGTAGAAGAGAAGGCACAATACTTCAGATTGGCAGTAGACTGCAGCAAGAATAATCTAATCAAAACTAAATTCAATTATCTAGTCCCAGGGCAGGCTCCTGGGACTGCTGCACTGAATGCTAGCAGAGCTCCTCCTAGACATTTTTCCCCAGTCAAACTCACATGATGAATGCAGATGAAATTTGAAATATGAAAATCTGAAATAATTTATGGAAGTTGTCAGAAATTTGGCCTGCTTGTGGTGTAATTTCCTCTGAGACGAGGCAGGCTGGCTCATTGCTTCTAGTCTCAGAGCAGTTGCTGGTCTTCCAGTGGATGGATCAACCCCTTTAAAATGCTCTTCCAGACAAATTACAGCTCATTACAGACAGCCTTGCACCATGCCATTATGTCAGAGGAAATCTTTTTTCATTTGCACAAATTTGCTTGGAATTCTCATATTTATTTGAGCATCCATTATCGAATCTGAACATTGAATTATCCACAATTATTTTCTGGGTAGGCGGATGTTTGTGTATATGGAATAGATAGTGACTGTGTAGATACACAAATACTACAGCATTTCTGAAAATCCTGCTTAATTCAAACAGCTGTGTCTCTGTAAAGAATTGCTACATACACACACACACACACACACACACACACATACACACATATACGTAAACGTAGTTTCCTGAAGATGATCTTTTAGGAGATGCATTTACTTTCTGAAAGGAGGCATCTACAGAAACCAGCTCACTTCTCAGTGACTCAGGTTCTGCTCTCTGTAGCTATCATCATTAGAATTTCTGTCTGTGCATATGTAATTCGTGTATGGTCTGGCCCCATGTGAGACATCATCAGTTGTTATGTACTTAAATTACATTCTGTAACAAACATGCTGTCTCCATCACTGCTGTGCTCACATCTAGCACACCTCCCACCTCTCCCTTGTGCTGAGAATGGGAGTAAGTGCTAAGGAAAGGCTCACAGCGCTATTAGATCTCCCATAGCCAAACCTTCACAGACAAGTGTATTTAGGGCTCTGGTATTTTCATTTTCTTGAAACAGAATTAGGTTTGAAAACTTTTCACAACGCTGCAGCAAAGCGAGCAGAGCTCCGTTTAACAAGTAACACATGCCCGCGCACCCTTGCTCAAAGCCCACTCTGTTGAGCTGGCCAGTATCTTCCTTTGCAGGTCCCTCCTTTGTCAAAGGCCTGCCTAATGCTCATGGAGAAGGTACTCCAGCATGGGCACAGTGGTCTGTAGGTCCTTCCACTCCAGGTACTTGCAGCTACAGCCTTCAAGAGAAGTATGGGGCACCATCTGACTGCTAGGGTGGACTGTGAATGGCTTTGGCAGAGCAATCCCTTTTTGCTTTTTGTTATCTATAGGGTATGGAGAAGGGTGTGTGCTAACATGCTAACTCTTCTTCCCCTCAATATTGTCGATCATTGTGGTGATGCATTGTTGAAGATGTGCGTTTGTCATTTTTACCCATTCCAATCTTTGCATTTTTCATTACTTCTGTGGAAAATAATTAGAGGAACTTTCCTTTTTTTCAGACTGAAAGGATTTTTTTCTAGTCACAGGATTTTTTTTAAGAATTCTTCAAAGGATATCTTTCACTACATTAGTCAAATGTGTGCTGATCAGAAAACTTTCCACCCTGGAACATTTGATGTGTTTTGCGATATATCAAACTTTTTGCTACATACCCTTGCCTTGCTGCTCCATCAAGTCATCTGTCTACATGAGAAGACTTTTCTCCACCTGTATTCACTCTGTCAGTGAAAGTCAGATATGAATGGACTATTTGTAGAGTGGACAGTATTTGAGACAGAATATAAAATACAGACTGTTTAATGAGCTCAGGATAGTTATCTCTGTCTGCCTTGGGACGAGCCCGAGTAGAAAGGGCTCTATCCCTGTTAGCAGAACCACCAGATGCTGTAATAAACACATGAGAATAAGGCATGGTGGTATCTACAAGGATTTTATAGCCAGTGGATAGCTCTTAGTGACCTGCAGAAACTTTCAGGGATTGGGGGGGGGGCGGGGAGCGGGGCACCTCTAGTACAGCAAACAGCCCCAAAAGTTCCTGGCCTGTTCAAGTAGTGGAGGAAATGCATTCATTACAGGAGACCCTTGAAATGTTTATTTATGGCTAGGCCCAGGAGGTGTGAGTACTTGTAAAGGGGAATTGGTGGTGTGTTGAGATGATAGTAGAGCAAAAATGAACCCTGATTGATTATGAAGCTTATGAACATTAACTAAATGCGGTCATTTGTGCAATTAATGCAATGATGCTGAGAACAGCAATATCTAGTACTTTATTGTAATCCTCTGAACAGAATTTTGAACTAAGAAGGAGTCATTTTGCTACTATGGAAGTTATTTATGTTAAAGATACATAATGATATTAGGACTTCAAAAACTAGAGCCACAAAATCATTAAACTGAGAAAGCTTTGAGCTATTTTATGTTTTGTATTTGCATTTTACTCATAATAAATATAAGTTGCAAATATTCCTTTTCAAATACGTCGAAGGAAAAGTAATTACCTAGGAATCACAAATTTCGTTTATTAGGATTTTTGCTTCTTTTTGTGCTACATATTAGTGAAGTCACTTCCCCACCCCACTCCGCACCACTTGGTAGTGTTGTCAGGACCGGGAAAAAAAAGTCACAGAAACATGTAACTTATTTAAGTCACCACATTCTTTCTTTCATCTGGATAGCTGTTGCATGGCTGGAATAGGTTGTAGCCTCCCAGCTTCTCTTTGCTGCAGGAAACTTTGTAATAGCACTTAAATAAATAAAGAGACTGGGTAGGAGATTATTGCTTTCATTGTGCTATTGTATATGTGTATTATAGAGTCACCCCATAGATTGACACCATTAGTTGAATGCAGGACAAGACAAATGTTGTATATGACAGTGGGGTAGTATTGAAAGATGACCCCATATCTGGAGAGCTGAGAGTTATGGATCCATTGATAGCTGTTACCAGCGTTTTGAAGCGTGGCTGTTAAATTTTGCCTGCTGGCTTCTGGCTGCTGGCCTGCCTGCCTGCCTGCCTGGGCAACCGCGCAGCTGAATGGAGCTGCAGGCAGCATCGGCACTTTGTTCTTCTGTTATAATAACTGACCACTGACAGGAGGAGCCTCTGCAAAAAGCCAAGGGGGACACAGCACCGCTAATCTTTGTTGCTCTTTTCGCTGCCTGTGCTTCTGTTGTTGGAGCAATCTAAAGGACTGAGATGCTTTCAAACGCCTGTGTATGGCAGCGCTGGATGAGAAGAGGTCTGTTCACAAAGACAATATTCTAAATAAAGGTGGGAATTCTAACCAAATATTAAGCATTTCCTCCACAGAGAAAATAAGACCATAATAAGACACCTCGCAGTGACAGCTCGGCATCTCTGAATGAAAGCCATTTGTAATTAGATGTGCACATGTGCAATCAACACACACATGCTATGGATAGCTTAACTTCGAGTGTCCAGCCTAGAAGATGCTGGCAGAATTTTCTGTCTGCTTTGTTTCGAATATCTGCAATAGGTGTAAAGATTTTATATTCTTTAGTCTTTGGTGACCACTTCACATGTAAACAGCAAGGCCCTGTTAAAAAAACAACAAAAAAACTTGGGCAATTATGTAGATGTTCCATGTACTTACCAGAGGAAATATTCAGGAAACCCCTAAGGGATTTTTTTGTCTGACTTTCTGAGTAAAGAAGGCTTATGCAACCCCTCTGTTTGGGCTGTATGTTAGTGTATGTGCATGTGTTCGCCCAACCATGTCACCGACATGGGAAAGTAGAGGTCAGTCTGAAACAAAACTGTAGTGAAGGAGTGGGTGATATGTTCCTTGCAATCTCATGAAATAGGTAAGACTTGGATTTTTCCTACTAAAGAAAAAAATTTTGAGTTTATTTTGTGTGAAACAGAGAATCCACTCAAGCAAGACCTTTCAAATAAATTAATCAGAAAAAGAAATCTAGCTGCAAGCCCAAGAGAGATCGTCACGTTCTAGAAAACTTGTTGGCATAAGCCTCCACTAAAGGAGAATCAACTGTCTGACTTCATATAACAAAAGTTAGGCACAGAGTTGACTTTCTCAGGGGAAGCCATTTCTATCTCAACTCCTAAAATGCTGGTTATTAAACATGTCTCTAGCAGGATTTATCCGTGAGGGCATCAGGCCTCTTGATTCTGATGGAGGAAACACTACATTTGAAGGAAACTAGAAGCTTCTGTCTGACTTTTCTAAGCTAACATCAGTTTACAGACATGTGGTACTGGTTAAACAGGCAAGTACGGGCTAAATGCAGTTTGTCACTTGACCCTGCACTTCATCAGAGGAATATTCTGGCTGCACACACATGCAGATAACTCTGTCATATAAAGGAGTCTCTGTTGACATAAGCTGAGAAAGACCTCATATCATTGTGGAGTTTTGTTATTACTGATGAGGAAGAAAACATCTTTTGAATGAAAAGATCAAATAAGCCTACTGTTCCTCTGTTTGCATCAAGTCTTTGGGGAAGGAGGAAACTTAGGAACAATTCCCACCACTGTATCGGGAAGAAGCTGGACTTTTGCATTTATATTTTCCTCCTCAAAAAGAAATGGGAGCTGGCAGCCTCCAGGCTTTTGCAGTTTCCAGTGCTTCTGATCACTCTACTCCCACAGATGTTGTGCCTGCAGAAAACTCCCTGGCTGATTACTGCCCCCAGCTTTCTGGGCTCTCTTAATATCCTCTGTTTCACCTTGCATTTTCGGGAGAGGAGAGGAAGTGCTCAGGACAAAGCCACCAAATGTGAGGCAATGTGGTTAACCAAACCATGGATTCCATGCAGAACTGGGAGTTAAAATTGTCAGGAGATTACCCACATTACCCAGACGTGCCTGGCAGACCCTTTCCCTAGTGCTAGAGTGCCTGTGTGGTATTTCTTGTGGAGACCCCAGGAAAGGAGGGGTGTTACAGAGCAGGGTGGGACACTTGGACACTCCTTCTGCATGGAGCCAGCAACTGCTGGTCTTCCTGGCCAGGAGGAAGGAGACAGTTTAGTATCAGCAGTGATAGAGGGGACATGGGGATTTGCTGGTGAGAAATCAGTCTAGCAAACATCAGCTTTGGATTCTGATCTTTGTTTAACACTAGAGAGCCCCAGTTTCCAAGTCAAAGTACACGTTGATTGGTATCTCACAGCACACCTTTTTTCCATATAAAAAGTAGATATTTGCCCTGACACGCCAAACTGTGCAACTCTGTGTGCATTAAGACTTCTCAGAAGAAGCCAGTAACTAAATACAAAATACCAGGGTTTTTTCAGGCCCTGCTCACACATTAATACTTGCAAAATGCCTTGAGATCCTTGGATATAGAGTAGGATAGAATATGCTGCAATGTTATTGTTAATAATAAAATCAAGATAATTCAGAGATTAAAGGAGATTGATAGATGTAATAGAGTTCTTGTCTAGGAAGAGACAACAAGAAGTTTCTCTTTCCATTGTCCCAAATGTTGTTGCTTTTCAGAGACAAATTACAGTGCACTAATAATTTCATTTAACTCACTGATTCCTGTTGTGGTTTTTTTTTTTCCAACGCACTATTACTTTTGCAAAACAACAATAATCATGATTCACCCTCTGTACACATTTCTTAATAAAGTTGTTGTATTATTCTTTCTTAACTTCCTGCCGTTCAGAAAATACTGCATGGTATAATGTCAGTGGAGTTATTCTGTTCCAGTGGGGCCTTTTTCAGCTTTGCTGCTAACCACCAGTGTGAGCACTGCCACCCCAAGGCAGCTGATGAGGAGGATGCAGTTCACACCTGTAAGGGTTGCTGCTTGGGTCTCTCAAATCTGCTCACTCTGCAGATAGTTCCTTGGAAGTCAGTGGGATTTCTTAAGGTGAACAAGATTTTAGCTTTGCTGACTACAGTAAGAGTTTTATCTGATTCAGGATTGAGGTGTTGGTCCCAAAGGTGAATGATCAAAGCCAAAGTGATAAAAGATGAAGTGAAAAAATGAGTAGTCATCCTTTTCCCCCTACAACCTGTTCTCATTGCTTTATTGAACTCTATCTCTCTACAAATAATTCAAACCACCTCTTTTCAGGGCGCACTTTCAAGTAGTGTAAAAGGGGAAAAGATTGTTTCTAGCACTTTGCTATGCTGAAAAACACACTATATTGTACAGGAATTTTTATCCATCCCAGGAACCCTAACTGCAGGGTCTCAAAGTGTTCTTGTCCTTGCAATCAGACCATGTTTGACTGTTAAGGCGAAAGATACAGGCAAGGTTTAGAAGGTCACTCCTTAAGATGACACGTTTTTACATAGGACTCTTTCCTGCCACTGATTTTACAGAATACTTGGGCACATGAAACATCTGTTCCCACATACATATGCTCGAAGTACCATCTTGCACATTTTAATCAGTGGTTTGTTTACTTCTGTGGGACTTGAATAAGTCTCTTTGTTGTAGACTATTACACTCAATGGGGTATGTTTGCATACCAGTCTTTATAAAACAAGAACTTTTCCATCTAGCCATTATACGCCACAGGTTTTAGTTTACCCCAAAGAAGCCATTTCAGTCCTGGGGGGGGGGGGGGGGGGCGGAAATCTTAACCTGGGGAAGGTTTACACAAATCTCACCATGCCACCTTAGTAGGATGCTTGTCACTCCTTCCAACTCACGATGGGGGACTCCATTTTATGCCTTGCCTGCCAGAACAGCTTTTCACCAGCAACACCATCCTACTGGGGCCACAAAGGGCAGCTGCCACAACATTCATCTTCCCTAGGGACTGGGCTTGGCTTATATTTCTCTCAGCCAAAGAGGGCCCAGCTCAGCCAAGGAGCCTTGGGTACCTCACAACCCCATGGAATATGACATTAAATTTGTAGGCACTCTTCCACCAAAACATTTGGGACATTGAAGACAAAAGACGTGTTAACACCCTTTATTTACACCTGCTTTTCATTACTATTGCAGCATCCACAGCTGTTGGCTCATTCTCCTGCCATGTCTGCCCATGTCTCTGTGTGTGTTTGGTGGGGTGTTGCAGGTGGTACAGGTGTGCAGCTCCATCAGAGAGGGATCACCTTGCCATGGGCACTACCTCCAACACTAAAGCCCCGGTCTAGGGTGTCTCGGGAGGACTCTACTTTTAAGGGCAGCCCCGTGTGCCCTCACCCGTGGGCCCATCACCGTCAATCAGCGGGTGAGTGAGAGCTGCCAGCCGGGCTGGGCTGGGCTGAACCGAGCCGAGCCGAGCCGAGCCGCGGGGGGAGCCGGGTCGGGCCCCCCGCTGCACTGGCAGGCAGCTGCATGGGCTGGGGCCGGCGAGGGTGTGAGGGTGTGTGCACGCGTGTGTGTGAGTGTGTCAGAAATGCCCCCTTTCACCCGCCTCACCTCCCCGGCAGCGCTCTCCTGCTTCAGGCGGCTGGTGGCTCAGTGCACAGGCTGATTAGGTAACAACAGAGCACCTTCCCTTCCTGTTTCCTCTCAATGCGCTTGGGCCACGGCTTTTGAAGGAGCCCAGCCCTGCCACTATCCAGCCATTATAAGGGGATGTATGGGGCTTTATCCGGAAAAAGCTCAGCCTTGCCCCAGGCTTCATCAATCATTTAGACCGGTTCAAATCCCCTTCATCGCGTTCCGCCTCATTAAACCTATCAAGGGGGACTGAAGAGAGTTTGTATAGGTCCAGAATGCCTGTACACTCCTTCTCGCTACCTCAGATAGCGCGGATGGAAAAAAAAAAAAAAAAAAAAAGCCGAAGAAAAAGGCAAAGAATCAATTAAAAGGAATTTCGCTGCCTTCTCCGCTGCCTCCGCACATGAGCCTGGCCGGGCGGCCCCTCCTGACAGCGGCTGGAGGAGCCCCTTCACACTCCGCCCGGGTTTATTTAGCGTTATATTTTTATTCTGACGACGTCAATCGCCAAACTGTCGGTGCCTGGCCACCCCTCCCGCCCCTTCCCCGGGTGGCGGTGCGCTGCGGGCCGGGGATGCGCCGCTCCGCCGGGGCTGCGCTTCTCTCCCCGCCCGGCGCTGCACTCGGGAGCTCGGCTCCAAAATGCTGACATTTGCATTTAAAACAAAGAGGGGCGGCTGCATTATCGCCCATCCTTTCTGATATTAATAGTCATAAAACCCGGAGTGATCACCCAAAGGGAACGTGTTAAATGCCGGGAGCCTGGGTAGGGTTGGGTCTAAAAAAAAAAAAAAAAAAAAAGCAAACAAAAAAGGCAACGACTGAATCCAAGTCTGTATTTTAACTTTTTTAATAACGATTTTTCCTGTGCTGTAAGCTTGCACCGAATCCTGGAGGAATTGCTAAATCAGATTAAGGTTATATTTTGCAACGGACTGGATGGAGCAATAAAGGAGAAAGCGCGGAAATGGGACTTCACCCATCAATTAGATCTCTATTAGCAGCCAATGCAGGCTTCACCACAGGAAATGTCACGTCCCGGCAGAAGCAGAGCCTTTCACTTTCCCCTGAAATTAAACAATTCTTCATGCTCACAGACCCCGGGCGAGCGGAGCCTTTGTTCGCCCGGGCGCAGAGGGTGCGCGTCCCGCCAGCACCTGCTCGCTGCCTGCGCCGGGAGCCGCGGCCGGGCCACCGCCTGCCCAGGTTGCCCCAACACCTGCGCTGCTCGCCCGCCTGCCCAGCGCCCAGGAAACCGCCGCCTTAGAAGGCTCTATTAATATTAAAGGGGTTATTCCAGTCATAAACGGGCCATTACCAACACAATGGGTAGTATTTTGAATAGCAGGTCGGCTCATCTGCCTCCATAGATCATATCTGCCAAAGCCGGGCCCCCCTCCCCGCGTCGTTCCCCATCCCCGGCTCCTTGGGGTCTGTGGGGCCAAAAGCGCGGAGCGGCTCTTTCGCATCGAGTCTCGACGGTGGCAGTGTCGCAGGGTTTGGGCCCGTGTTAAGCTAAGGCAGGCGGAGCGGGCCGCTCTCCGGGATGGGGAAGAGGTTTCTGTTCCCTGTGTGGAGCTGAGCGCCGGGGGATGCTCGGCTCTGCCTGGCAGGGCGTGCCTGGTGCTACTCCCCCTGCTCCCCCCTCCGGCACGGCAACCAGACGAACCACCGGCTCCGAGGAGCATCCTGCAGGGAGGGAGGCAGGGAAGGGCACAGAGCCTTTCCCGCACACGTCACCCCGCCACTCCTTTCCCCCTTCCCCCTCGGAGAAAAGAAAGAAGAAAAGAGAAAGAAGAAAAGCCCTTGAATTTGCCCATAAGCAAGAAAGGTGCAACAGGAAAGGAATGGCCAAACAGGGGGAAGTTGCAGGCGGGGATAAAGGGAGCTCTGTTGCGCCGGTCCTTGTTGTTCTTGCTGCTGCTCCATTCAGGCACCGAATTCAAATGGATATTTTACAGCTCAGCCCAGCTGAACAGGGGCTCAATGCCTGAAAGCTGCCGAGCTGCCTCCGTGGACATGCTCTGGGCCCGATATTATAATTTTCATAATGCGCTTTTATGTAGCTCCAGCCTCCTCCGGTGAGGAGCCCGCAGAGCGGCTGAAAGGGGCTTTGAGAGACCGCGGAGCGTGGCTGCAGCGAGCTGCGAGCCCCCCGCCGGCGTGAGTGGCACCGCCTGCCCCGGCCGAGGGCACCTCCCTCCAGCCCCCGGCCCCCAGCCCCGGCCCGCCGCTCCGCAGCGCCTCTCCGTCCGTCCCCGCCAAGCAGCCCAGGGGCACCGGGACGGAGCTCCGTTCCAGCCCGGGCCGCTGCCGGCGACCCCCTGCCCCCAGTGAGTGGCCGGTTCCATCGGCCCCATTCGGGAAAAAGGCAAGGAAAGGGGGATCCTCCCCCTCGGACCGGCCGTTGGGCTCGAATGGGTCCGAAAGCCACCCTTACACCTGGCCGGAGGGAGGGCAATTAAAGAATAAGGAGCCAGGAGGGTTATTTCCATCTCTAAAGCCAGGTCGACTGAAAAATCTGTAACTGTATATTTATCATCCGCTGCTGAAGAGGGTGCCCAGCTGAATCGGTAACCGGCTGGTGCCAGTAGCTGGGAATGACATTCAAAAGGTTATTGATTTCCCTTCGGGGCAGAGCGACGCGGCTCCGCCAATGCCCGCACGCCTCCGCCCCGCTCAGCAGGTGCGTGAGCAGTGCGGAAACATCCGAGGTCTCCCCGGAGGGATGTTCTGCCAGCCTCTTCCCTCCTGGGAGGCACCGAGTAGCAGTGCTTGAAGAGATGGCCACCGATAATGGAAAGGGCCTAAGCAGATCTTTATAAGGTCAGATTTAGCTTCAGGTGTGTCCTTAAATGTTTGTCTGATAGACTAAAGGAAGGGAAACTTCAAAAGAAAAAGGGAAAAAAAAAAAAAAAAAAAGGAAAGAAAGAAAAATCCAAACCAAAAACCAGAAAAAGAAGAAAAGAAAACCGGAGAAAGCAGGGGCCTCGGAGGGGTCGGCACACGGCCTCGGCGACAGCCCCGGCCACGCGTCTCCCCGCCGCCGCCTCGGCGCGGGCAGCGGCGCCGCGGTCCCGGCGGGCTTGGCTGAGGGACACAGCAAGGAAGAAATCCTTTTACCTGTTTATAGCGTGGCTTTTGATGTTTAGCACCGAGTGGAAAGCTGCCTAAGAAATAATTTACTATTTTTATCGCGCTATTTATAACTGCAACCCGAATACGAGTGGCTTGACCCTAAAATCTTGTGTAACTACCGCCGCGTGTCTCTAGCTAAGCTCCTGCTGCGGAGCTATAAACACACAGTGGCATTTTTTAAGCAGTCCAAGTCCGGAGACTTGTTTACTCTCTGCGGAGTTTCCCCCAACCCCCCCGCAGCCACATTCAGCTGCCAGGGTCTGCCTGGGGTCTTTGCTTTCGTGCCCCCACTGTTCCCAACCCGCCCCTGGCCCCGCACACGGCTTGGCTGAGCCCCGCTCCCCCTCGCCGGGCAAAGCCCCCACTCAGCTCCGCGGCAGCTACGGCTCCGGGCATCGCTGCGGAGCATCGTTCCCTCCATCCCTCCCTCCGGCTCTGCAGAAGAGCTGGAAGAAGGGCGGACGGCAAACACGTCTTCGCTTGAGGAAAACAAAACCAAAACTGCAACCAAACCAACCAAATAAAATCCCAAAGAACAAAAAAGACGGTTTTTGTCTCGCTCAGGTGGAATTTCACCCAAGATCCGCTTCAGGCAGGGGAACTGTTCACAGCTCCGGAATTTGCACAGTGTGAATTGCTCTGCTTCACACGCACGAGGCCCGTGGGAAGCCACGAGTGGCCACGAGCTGCTTTAACCCCTTCCCGACGCCTTTCCACGTGGCCCTTTGCAAAGAGGCAGAAATGTTGTTGGGCAGCTGGGCCACCTCCTCCCCCGCCGGTTGTCACCCCCCAAGGAACAGCGAGAGGCCGGGGACCCCGTCTGCGCTCTGCAGAAGGGCCCGGGTGCTCCGGGAGGGCGACTGTGCCCGCCACAACGTGGTTGCTGCCGTTTCTGGGTTGTTTCTGTTGGGAACCTACTGCGCTCATGTTACAAATGCAATTAATAGTAAAAGCAGCCTTTATCTGAGGAGCAGGAGGCAGCTGCACACCGCAGGTCATTATCCATTAGCGGGGAGCGTTCAGTACTTAGCAGGGCTGTCGCGTTCAGGGCGAGGGGCGGAAAGGCAAAAGCTAATGCCTCATCTCCGGCCCTCCTCCCGCCACCACCCTCCTCTGCCCGGGACTGGGGCCGGTTTGCAGCAGGCTGCCCCCGGCGGACGAGGAGGGCTGGGCGCCGGCAGAGCGTGGGGACGCAGTGGGCTGCCTCCCGGGGCAAATCCCCGGGGAACTGGAGGAGTTCAAGCCTCTCAAATATACAACCCTCTCGCCTGCCCTCTTCCCAGGAGGGTCCTTCACTTTTCTTCGTAGCAATGGGCGGGGGCCGGCAAGGACCGGGCCACCCCCGGTCCCAGCCGTGGGAAAACGGCTCCGTGCCTCAGTTTGCCCGTCCTGCAGACCCAGGCCAATGCTTTTAGCTTACTTTCCCTGTGCAGATGATGCCAACGGTGTCTCCACACCTCTGCAGGCCTCCCTTACGACATGAGCTGCCCGTCCCAATCCCGCCTGGACGCTTGGAGCATCTAACGGGCTGCTCCGAGCACGGACTTTCCTCCGAGGCGTTCCTCCTCCCTCCGGCCCGGAGCCGTGGGACCGAATCAGGGAGAGGCCAGAACCGCCCCGCCTCGGCCCCGCGGCAGGGCTCTGCCAGCTGTGGCAGGTTGGCAGGAGCCACGGAGGTCTCCGCTCGAGAATTTAGGGCTTCTCCCCCGTTAAAGACCATTCTCCCAAGTTCAAGAATGCACTGGGCAGATCCAACAGGTCTGGCTAAAACCTCTCTCGGGTCGCTCGCTCATCGCGGCACGGAGCAAAACACCTTCTCGGCAGAGTGACGAGCTGGGGCGAACCACTACCATCTGCTTAAACCTCGGGATAAGAAGAAATAACCTATTGATTTCGGCGCTAAAAGAAAGAGAGGGAGGAGGGGGGAGGGGGAAACAAACCCAAAACCAACAACCCAAAACAACCTTTTTCTGTAGTCTGGAAGGGAAAAAAAAAAAAAAAAAAAAAAGCACCTCTTCGTAGCTCAGTGGAGAAAAAGGTCAAGTTACTATTGACAAGTATGTAAAGACATCTTCTAACCATGGGAAAACATGTATAAATTGTTTCGACTCACTGCATTCAAAACCAATGGAAGTGAATCACAAAACTGCACTTCTTGCATTGTTGGACTGAAAGGATATCTATTTATCATCTTATAAGACAGCTCGAACGATCTTTATCTGCTTTGCCCACTTTCTGACCCAAATTCAGGGTTTTTATGGAAAATTGCAGTCAGTTTGATTGATGAAATCCAAAGATGTCTAAAATGGCACCAAAGATCTCCAACTGTGCAGACTCCAACCGAGGGCTTCAATGTTGGCATTGTTCCTACGAAAAAAGTTGAGAAAACGAGCAAAAGTTAGGGAATTTCTGTTTAAAAACTTCAAATTTCAATGAGGATCCCGAACCTATTATCCCTATTCATGGGGTGAACTGTGTGAACATAAAAGTATTTCCCACACATTGCAAAACAACAACAACAAAAAAACCTCTTAGTTTTAAGCCGTGCAATAAACCTTCTTTGTAAAACGCTGAATAACCCTGTGCAGAAAATAAACCCAGCCGTTCTCGTTTAGAAGTCAAATAAGTTTTAACTCGTATAAACGGGAAGCTCACGAGAAGAAGCGTTTAAAGAGAGTGGGGGGGAAAAAAAAGGTATCTCTCATCTGTGCATTCAAAATGAAAGAGAGCCTTAATTTAAATTCTGAGGTGCAATGGAGGATGATTTTTATAACCCAATATGTGTCTTCAGAGGGTCAAACCCAGGGTTTAGAGGAGGCAGTTCAGCGGGAGAAGCTCTTTCCCAGAATTTGTCGTAAGAGGAGGGTAAACTGGTGCCTGCCAGGATTTAGCTGGCAGAGCGCTGAGCTGGGGGCTTCGCAGGTCGCTGAGCGCCCACTGCCCCCTTGACCAGCCCAGACCCCGTGGGGACGTGGCAGCGGGGCAGAGCCCCGGCTCTTCTTGGCCGCGGATCTGTGTGCTGGCGGCTCCCCGTCTCGTCCGGGCCACGCGTTATTGTGGAATACTGTCACCTGCCTAATTGTGCTAAATGGCCACCTCCTATTATTAATAATAGCTGGAACGTGGCTCCTAGACACGTTACCAAGGCTGGGAAGCTGATGAATGAAACCCCTACTAGGGAAAATCTTGGTAGCTGTCTTCTGTCGCATTACCCAAGGGGGCCGACTATAAATCTTCCTTCATTTTAACCACGTTTACCCTCATACTCCTCCAGGCTAGGGATGCTGTGTTAAGATTGCACTGATGTGCCAATGCTTTGGACCAGCTGCTCCTAAATACAGACAAGTCCTTGTCAATTAAGCCATTGAGGAGCAGGGCCTGGGAGCTCTGGGGCATTTTAGCAGGCAGCAGTGTGCAGCCCCAACAATTAGCATCCATTTTGAAGGGACCTCCAGGGCACAACTGCACAGGCAGGGAAGAATCAAAACACCAGGCAACTTCAATTCTGAAAACCGGTCACATAATGATACTGAACAGACCGGCCTAGGAGAAGTGAGCCAATCTTTCTTGGGAAGGACGTTTACCCGCTCCCCCAGCCAAGCTGTAGGGCCGAGGCACGCCGCTAACCGCGGAGTCAGAGGAGATAAATGAACACATTCATTTGCCTGTGTGAGCCGAAGTTTCCTTTGGCGGTTCTTCTTTGTAACTCGGTGTCACCTCAAGCAGCTGGTGGCATGCAATGCTCCCATGCTCCTGGCCTTTGGCCCAGGCGGGGCTGGACAAGGCAGCCCGCTCCAAGGAGAAGAGCTGCGATGTCTCAGGTCAGAGAGGCCACGCTACCAGTGGGACAGGCAGAGCACTAGGAGTTCAGCTAAACAAAACCCCGAGGGGATTAGGGAGCCTGGGGGATCATTAGCGAAGGTGTTTGCTTAAGTCATTAGGAAGCCGGTAGCTAGGGGGAAAAAAGGCTTGTTCCACAAGGCACCTCCCCAGGATCGCAGGGCTGGAGATGCGGAGGATATCACAGCACAAGACTATGTGACCCTACCAAGTTCAACAACAGAGCAAACAGCACATGCCATTAGGGACGGCAGTCAACTGGGAGGTAACAAAGACGGGAGGGCACCGGCAAAAATGTTCCTGTATTAAATATGGAAAAGTATGGGGACAAGGGCAGGGGTCAATGAAAGTCAACAAGAGAGCAGGCTTAATGATAGAAAGAATTTAATATCAAAAATACATAAATCTGCGTGGGAGGCAGCCCCAGAATAGGCAGAAAGGAAGGCAGCCTTGGAGTCAACATTCACTTGGTAATAGAGCCAGAATGGATAGCGCCAGGCTGTTAACATTTAACACAAAAGTTAGCGGGGAATAAAGGACGGAGAGCCGGCTCCTTTAATTGTGGGCCCGCCGAGGGATTTCCATATGTCACACTAAATGGATAACACCAGCCCCGCTCCGCAAGGCTTCTGCCGGCGAGTCCCTTTCCCCCCCTTTACCTTCGCTCCCGGTTATCTATTTTGCCTCCGTCCCTCTCCGCACGCCCCCGCGGAGCTCCCGGCCGGGCCGAGCCAGAGCTCCGGCCCTCGGCACCGCCGGGGAGGCGGTAAGGGAGGGACGGGACAGCCGAAAGGAGCGGGAGCGGAGGCTTTCGGGGAGCCCACGGCTCCCCGAAGCGTCCCTGTCGACTCTCCCCGCGGTGTCGCGACTCGCTGCTGGTTGTCGCGACATGAAATTTAACTCCTGCCGCTTTTTAACGTTAGGGAAGGGCCCTGAAGGAAAGACGAGGTCCGAGGAAAAAGGACCCTTCTCCCCGTTCAGCAGAGCTCGGTGCAGCACTGCGAGGGAACAGGCGGGCCCTGCTGCCGCCCCCGTGCGGGGAGCGGGCCGGGTCCCGCTCGGACGAGCGCACGGACCGGGCGACGGAGTGAGCGGGTCTGCACGGACCAAAAAAAAAAAAAAAAAAGAAGAAAAAAAAGGGAAAAAGAAAAGAAAAAACCCCCGCGCCCCTGATCAATACGGCAGTGTTTCCGCGCTAGTTCAGGAGGTCAGGCGGGCGTAGACACAGCATGGAGAGTTATTTATGTCAAGTCGGGTTATTGTAAACGAAATCCAGCAAATTGCACATAAGCTCCTCGGGGCCGCCAGTGGGCTCGTGGGCAGAGGTCAGTGTCAGTCAGTCTGTCCATCCCTCTGGAGACAGTAATTGTCCGGGGGCTGACACCGCGTCGGGGGCGATAGGCGGCTCCATCCATCTCCATCCAGTTATCCCGGCGCCGGGGCCGGGGCTGCCCGCTGCTCCGCGGGTCCGTGCCACCAAGCCACGGCCAGGCTCCCTCCCGGCCCTGCCTCGGCGCGGATCCCACGGCTCCCACGGGCCGGGCCGGGCGGCGGAGCCCCCACCGCGGCGCTCCGCATCCCCGCGCACCCCGCGCCTCGCCGGCCTCCAGCACCCAGCTCCATCGCTCCCCCATAATCCCTTTATTAATAGGGAAATTCTTCCTTTCTGACAATTTAATAGTCCAAAGTAATCATCTGCGTGACATTGCCCATCCGTCTTCTCAAAAGAGAAAACAAAGGGGATGTTTTTTTTCTCTGGGCCTCTCCAGATCCTTTTCTATTTTGAGAGGGGCTCCCCACAATGGGGTCCTTATGAACCATAATGGTTATGTTTATGAAGCCAGCGATACCAGTGTATGAAGACAATTTTATGCCTAATTAGAAAATGATGTAAGCAAGGGGGAGACAAAGAGGGCTTGTTTGCCGTGGCTGGGTCCCCAGCCATCACTCCTGGGCGAATATATCGCCTCTTCTGTGCCTTACGTCCACTATTTTTATAACATCTCGTCCATTAGCTCCTCAAACTGTTTATGATATCGTGGACAGTTAGTAAAACAGCTCAATTTAGCGGTGGATTAAAGCAATTTTGAAACATGTTCCGAAGGGAATCGCACGGGAGGCGAAGAGCAGCCCTCCCCGCTCCTATCCAAGGGGACTTCACCTCTGGGAAGACTCCAATAACTGCAACCCCAGCCCCACTCGATTAAGGGATAATTTTTAATATATATGCAATAAATGTTCACTTTGTTAGATTGAATGACAGACAATAATATCGGCAAATCTTCATATCCATCCATTACTGGCAAATGAGCCGCACAAAGAACATATTTGCTTTTGATTAATTTATTTGCAGACTCTGTTTGATAAAGCAATAACTATTTGGTTAAACTTGACACTCGGTCTTCGGGGGGTTATCAGACCAATTCCCTCTCGTTCGTGGGTGATAATAAAGCTGTTTAAGCGGGATTAATTATTAATTGGTTGCAATTAATTTCCTCTCTTCTCCGCGTCTACAAACAATGAGGATCACTCACTCCCAAACAAAAGACTGCCGTAGGAGCATCCTCGCCCCATCCATATCTATCTGTCTGTTTGTCCGTCTGTCCCTCTCCATCCTCCTTCTCCCTCTACACGGCACTCAGCTTTTCCTCTCCGAAGCGTTATATTTCTCCTGTGGCAGGGAGATCTCCCCCTCGGGGGGGTGGGAGACGGTCGCCGGGACCCCCGTGCGTGCCCACTCTCCCTGGCCGAGGGGGGCCAGCCCCGCGGCCGCGGTGACGGCCGTCCCTCCCCGGGCGCGCGGGGAGAGCGGGGCGACCCCTGTCCCTCCGTGGGGCTGGTCTGGGCCGGAGGTGACCGAGCAGGGATCCCGGGACGGCGGCCAGGGGAGCGGGTCGCTGGAGGACAAAACTGCCCGATTCAGCGGCGGTGATGAATTGCTTGGGGGGGGAGGAGGAACAGAGCTCCTCTCTTCCCCTCTCCCTGCCTCTGCCTCTGATGAATAGGCTCGGAGGATGGATAGTCCAGAGTGTGTTATATCTTCATCAAACTGTGAAACCCCTCCCTTTACTAATAATCTGTCACAACTTTACAGAACACACACTGAGACCAAAGGGAAGCCCCTGCCCTGCAGCCTGCCCCTTCCCTCCCCTGTCAGGAAGGGCTTTATCCGGGTAGGGAGCCCGGGGGAGGGGGGCTCCCGCCGCGGAAAGCTTTCCTCGGCCTCTGCCCGGCCTCTTCCCCCTCGGCTGCACCAGAAGCCCCCGCCCGAAGCGTCCCGGCCCTCGGTCGAGGACTCCCCGGCCGCTGAGCCCGGTCCCTCCGTGCGGCCGCGGGGGGCGAGGCGGGTTGTTGCTCAAGAGAGCTGGGGCAGGGCGAGCGGAAAGCACCCCGGAAAATTCGCTGCTCCCTCGGCAAGAATTAGTACCGTGAGACATGAGGGCAGGAGGGGGGAAGCCACCCGTTTTCCCTGGGCAAACGGAGGAGAAACCACTAAGGCGTCGAGACCCAGCATCCTCCTCCAACAACAGCTCTAGTTCTTCCCACTGGCGTTTCGCGCGGACACAGATAAATCTCCCTTTTCCATCGGGTATTTACATTTCGAGCAGATGCGTCTTCCAGCAGCGATATACGCCTATTATTCTATACAGTGAAAAAACAATAACCCAAACTAGTTGCTTAAAAGTAAGGAGAGCAGCGGGAGATGCTGTGGGTGACAGGCAGCAAATACCCACAGGCACCCACAGCGTAACCTCTGCCTGCAGCCCCCGAGAGCTGCCTGCCGCTCTCTCCGGCTCTTCACCTAGAGAAAGGGTCGTTCCGGATTATTCTACTGTTAGCAATAGTCATTGCTCTGTCCGGGAATAGTTTCAGGCGTAAAACTGAGGCAGTGAAAGACATTAGTCTAATGGGGTTTGTCGTGTAGAAGCTGTTGATATTATGTTGTCATTCATCTCATTTAAAGTCCGAAGAAACGCATTCATGAGATTGTTTCTTTATTTTTTCCCCCCCTTTCTCCCCCTTTCTTGCTGTTTTAAAAACATCGCTTTCTTTGGCTGTTTGCTTTAGGGGCTTTTCATCTGCGTGTTTCAGATAAGAAAAGAAATCAGATTCTTTTATTTTTCGATTGGATCCGAATTCCTTTTGATGTCCCCATTTAGTGCCTTTGACTTCTCCTGTGAATGGCAGCCTTTTGTTGCCGTCCCACATGCCCTTTAAGAAATTCTCCCTTAAACGCCTGGTACCCGCTGATGGATCCGTTTTCAAATGGACCAGAAGGAAAATGCAAGGAGCGAGAGGCCCGTTTCCTTAGTAATTGCTCGCGTTTGGGTGAAAATGCAGATATTTTTGTCTGATGTGGGAGTATTGGGAGCAAGAACATCAGCAGGGGTTTAAAACAAAGATTGTCAGCTGCGATCCCGCTGCACAAGGCGAGCAGCTCGCTTGATTGCCTTTGCTGTGAAAGTCGGGGTATCCTCCAAAGTGGGGAGCGACGTGCAAAACCTCCCGACGGCCAGAGCCACGCCGGCGGGGCGCGGGCAGCGTCTGGGCGCCGGCCGGCTGCCGCGGAGCCCCGGCGCTCGGCCCGGGGGCAGCCGGACCCACCGCCCCGCCGCCCCGGCCCCGGCTCCACTCCTGGGCACAGCCCTGGGCACAGTTACTTCGCTAGGAAAAGGAGTTAATGTTTGTGACATATATATGTATGCGTAGATATTCATATATATATATGAGTAGTTGGAT